>NC_041214.2:63221859-63234214 GCF_002837175.3 Physeter macrocephalus
CAGTGAGAGGCCCGCGTACCGGAAAAAAAAAAAAAAAAAAAGTCATAACATTAGATGAGGTCACCAAGAGAATGAAGATGGATAAAAAAGAGATCAAAGGATGGAGTCATAAGGCACATTAAGAGTTCTGGGAGACGGGCAAGTCATTGTAAGTGACTAGGAAGGAACAACCAATATAGGGGCAAACCAGAAGATTGGGCTGTCTTGGAATCCAGGTGGAGGAAATGATTTCAGAGGGAGTAATCATTGTGTCAAATTCTGATGATAGGGAGATTAAGAGTGAGAATTGACTATTGGATTTGGCAAAGTGAGAGGTTAGCAGTGGTTTTGACAAAAGCAGTGTTAGCAGAGGCTACTAGAGAAGAAATGAAAGTAGAACCATGGGAGACTCAAGATTTTACCAAAGGGGAACAGAAAATAGAGAAGCAAGTAAGGTCAGGGGTCTTTTTTTTTTTTTTTTAAGATGGGAGACATACCAGTATATTTGTATGCTACAATCCAAAGGGGTGGTGAAACTAGATGATATAGGATGGAGGAAATTGCAAGAGTGATCATTGAGTAGGCAAGGAGGATAGTATCTTAAGTATATAAACTGGAGTAGTTAGATTCAGAAGAACTGTCATTCTCATATTAGAGTTAAGAAAAGCAAACTCTATAGATACAGATGCCCATAGGTGGAGATTTGTGTGGTAGAAATTTACTTCTGATTGCTGAAATTTTTCTCAGTGAAACAGGAAGCAAGGACATCAGCTGAGAGTGAGGATGGGTGAGGAGGTGCTGAAGGTTTGAGGAAAGAGTTTTGAAGAGTGAGTGAATGGACAGACAAAAATAATTGCCTGCAGTATTATGGGCATACTTGACTACCACATAAGGCTGATGGCAAAACTTTGAACTAATCTCAGAACAAATGTTTTGAAAACCAGAACATTTATTCTTGACAGTATACATTGAAAACTGTTGATTTTAAATACATATTGTTGATCTGTTAAGATGAAATGAAATAAGATGCTGCATGAAGAATTGTATGAAAAATGTTTGCTGTGTGGCGTGATCCTTAGATTTACTTGCCAACATGTATCTTTATATTTATTTACTAATAGGAAGCATAGTGGAGAGAAGCCATATGTATGTGATAGGTGCGGACAGCGATTTGCCCAAGCCAGCACATTGACCTATCATGTTCGAAGGCATACGGGAGAAAAGCCTTATGTGTGTGACACCTGTGGGAAGGCATTTGCTGTCTCTAGTTCTCTGATTACTCATTCTCGAAAACATACCGGTAAGGATTTGACACAGAGATGGCTTAAAATAAGGAAAGTTGTAAATAAAAGAAAAAGGGAAATTGAGCCTTTACAAAAAGTAGGTTACAGGCTTTGTAGTTATATATCTGTTGTGTCTGTGCTTCTTGAAGCTTTTTGTTTCTGATTTTCACATAAATTTTAAATATAAAAGCAGACTTATTTTCTAGAATAATACACAGTGGGTGAAATTTTTTATCATGTAACTTATATACATTAAAATCAGATAATTTTGACAATATATAAACGAGTTAATAAGACATTTTTTATGACCTTAGAAGAACTCCTTAGGGTCTTGAAGCTTCATTTCCCTTGGATAAAAGTGTAACGTTAAGGGGTTGGGGTGAGTTTGGGTAGAACGTTGATTTAATAACTTCTTAGGACTTTTTCTACACAGACATTGTAAGATTTGCAAATTAAATAGATACTTCAAACCCAAAGTATCAATTTTGAAGCAAAACCTGTTCAAAAATTTCCATTTTTTTGTAGGGTAATTTTTTAATAGATCTTTCCTAAATGATTTTATTCCCCTTTAATAATCTTATCGATAGCAAAAATTGAAATATGGATTGATGAATTTTCATGTTTTTAATTATATAAAAATCAGACTTCTTGCCCACCTCTAGTCTACCAGAAGGATATTTGGAGAAAGTTTTATTATATGAAAAGCATCAGGTTACATGAACAGTGTAAAGTAATTACTAATGTTCAAGTTGGATCACACTGAAAATACCTCTAAAATACAATACAAAGAGGTTTTAATTTAAATAATATTTTAGAACAGCTTACTTTAGATTATTGTAATTGATAAATATTATATTGGTATAGTACACCACTTCGCTTTTATTTTCCATCTAGGTGAAAAACCATACATATGTGGTATTTGTGGGAAAAGTTTTATTTCCTCAGGAGAGCTCAACAAACACTTTCGATCCCATACAGGTCTGTGTTTAGGGAGAACGTATTATTTTTTGTTCTCTCTAATTTCTTTTTATGTAAACCTTGACTTTAAACCATTATGGACTCTATGGTATCTAATCGTACTCTAACTGTAGCTATATTTTAATGTATGAATATCAACTTTTTATTTGTTTATTTTTGTTTTTTTAGTTGTTGGGATTATGGATTAAATTTGGTCAAGAATTGTGTAGGTTTTCTAAGAAGTGTGCCAGATAATCAATGGTTTTTAAATGATTTGGATAAAATTACACAGATAATACCAAAAAATGAAAAGGAATAGATAAAACCAAGATAATATCAGATTTTATTATTAAATAATGTTCAGTATGCACGTTTTAGGAATATATTTTAATATTGACATGGTTATTGTGAAAGGTAGTATATAAGTAGTATGAAGAAAATACGAAATACACAAAAATTTTTAAAACAAAGGAGAACACCACTTTGAAAATGTACTGCTCTTTTTCTTTCTAAAAGTTATTTCTTGTAATTCCTATCTAGTATAGTGTGAGCACCTAGTAAACAGTTAATAAGTTTATTGGCAACTTCTATATCCTCATGTTCCTTACTTTGCATTATAAAGCAATGAACAGTTCTTATTTCAGAAGAATTGTAATTTTGTAGTATTTTTATTCTGTGAGTATTTTTAAAGGATTTTCTAATTTATAAGCTACCTGAGGGCAGAAACCATAATTATGCATTTTTCCCCCAGCTACATCTCTTAGCCAGAGTCTGGCATATAATTGGCACTCACTAAATGTCTGATAGAAATAAAAAAGTAAGTTTTTTTTAGTTTGAAGGTTCTGTTAGTGAAAATGCTCGATTTTTCCTTGAAATAGGTATGCTTTGTATTATAAAGGAAAGGAGTGCCTATGTGTAGAGACGTTTTCCTTTCACTGTATTAGAACCAAGAGATTAAAATGGTAATTTGAAACTAAATTTAAACAATATAATGTTTGCATTGTGTTTGTGAACATTGATATTTTTGCCTTAGTGTCTTCTGAAATACTGAGATTTTAATTTTTTAACTTGTTTTTCAGGAGAAAGACCATTTATCTGCGAATTATGTGGAAATTCTTACACAGATATTAAAAATTTAAAGAAGCACAAAACAAAAGTCCATTCTGGTAAATGCTTCTGTTTTTTAAAAATTTGGTGCTCTCATATTTGTACTATTCCTTAAAATGTTGAGATACACATTGTAACAGTTTAAATTAGATATATATATTTTTAAAACTAGGTGCACACATATGAGGAAGGTAGCTTTATAATGTGCAGATGAGTTCACTCTGAATTTCTTTCCATATTGACCTTGTAATAAACATTGCTTGAAATACTTCCTCCTTTAAAAACCTGATATATGGGGCTTCCCTGGTGGCACAGTGGTTGAGAGTCCGCCTGCCGATACAGGGGACACGGCAGTGCCCCAGTCCAGGAAGATCCCACGTGCCGTGGAGCGGCTGGGCCCATGAGCCATGGCCACTGAGCCTGCGCGTCCGGAGCCTGTGCTCTGCAACGGGAGAGGCCACGACAGTGAGAGGCCAGAGTACCGCAAAAAAAAAAAAAACACCCTGATGTTAATAAATAAATTAATTAATTAAAACCTGATATATGAACAATTGCAAGAATGAGACACTACATAAACAGCTATATATCACTCTTTCCCATACTAGAATCTAGGTTAACTGGGATTTAGTGTAGTTATGTGAAGAAAGGAGCATCATGAATGCTAGTCCAAAAATGTATAAGAGGAAATAGGGAAACAGGTATCCCCAAATTGTTATGATGCGTGAAATGGAAAGCCAGACTACAAAATTTTTAGTCTGTTATTTTAAATGAATCCTTGAGAAAGTTTCACTGTGCTTACCATTCTGTCATGATTAGAAACAAAACACTAGTCTGCTTCACTGTGTAGAGATGATAGTAAGTCTGATAGTAAATATAAACATCATAAGGATTGAGGTAGTAATGTCTGAAAACTTCAGTGAGTCATTAATTCAACAGGCATGTATTAAATACCTCTAAAGTACACATAACTATGCAGGGTATATGAAGTTGAACAAGGCATAGTCCTAGTCCTCAAAGAGCTTACAATCTGGTGTGGGAGACCAGAAATCGAAATAAATAACTCATTACAACACAAAATACAGGATAGAATAGAGATGCAAGAATACTGAAGAAGAGATTAAGTCCTTCTGAGGTGAGTATTGGAAAGGCTTAATTCTAGGGAAACTGAAAGGTGGAGAAGAGTTCAAAGGGTGGAGATGGGAAAGGGAATGTTCATCCCAGGCAGAGAGTATTGTGAAGAGAGTCATCGCAACAAGAGAGTGCAGGTTGTATTCTTGGCTGGCTGAACTGAAGAATAGTCTGGCAAAAACAGAATCATAACTTTAAAAAAGCAAATAGGCAATTTTGTCTAACAAGGTTAGTGAGATTGAAATCATGTCAGTACTTTGAAGTGAGAAGAGCGTGGTAAAGCTAGTGGAAAATTTGAACGGAAAAATGTATCTTTAGTCAGTAGGGTAATTACTCCCTTGAGTAACACAGAATTTCTTACTTCTGAAAATAAATGAAAGTGCCATACCTCTGAACTTGAACTCACAGAATAATATGAACTACTCATTAATACATTCAGTGAACAAACTGGGTACTTATTATGTGTGTAGCACTATAAGGTACTTTGAAGGAATTAGAGAAGTATAATTAGACATTTACTTTGAAGGAATTTATAGTCTGTTGAGCATTCAAGGCACACCTAAGTAGAATGTTACATACCAGTAAGATAGACAGATGTCACAAGGTGGTATATGAAAAACTGACAAATGAGTGATAAAGTAGATAGGAAACCGCTTACCCTGGTCTAGCACAATTAAGTCCTTTTTTATAATGGTGCTTAAACCTAATCTTGAGGCCCGTAATGGATTTGTATAGATAATGCAAAGGGCAAATCAGCAGAAAAGAAACTGTGTGACTAAAGGTGTGGGGCTGAAATGCAAGTTCTGGGGGTGGTAAATAGATTGAGTCTTTCTCATGGTTTTTGTTTTGTTTTTAAAGATGGTGATTTTTTTTACCTTCCATTTCAGGTACAGATAAAATTCTAGATTCCAGTATAGAGGATCATCCCTTGAGTGAACAAGATTCCATACAAAAAAGTCCTTTATCAGAAACTTTGGATGTGAAGCCTTCTGATATGACTTTACCACTAACTCTTCCACTTGGGACTGAGGACCACCACATGCTTCTGCCTGTCACAGATAATCAGTCTCCTACATCAGATACATTGTTGAGGTCAACTGTGAACGGGTATTCAGAACCACAGTTGATTTTTTTACAACAATTATACTGACTTTGTGAGGAATATGGAATTGCTAAATCGTCTCTGGTAGTAAACATAAACATCTCTGGTAAGGTGCATATATTCATATTAAATTAACCCTTCACTTGAGTTGTGGCCATTATTTTTCATTCACTGAAGTAAAAGCACCTGATGCTGCATCATAATTGTGCAATGCTTATTTTGATATTTGGCTTTTATGTCTACATTATAACACACAGCTTTTAAAGGAATGAATTATACTACAGTAGCACTATTTGGGGTGTATAAGTTTTACTATCTTTTAGAGCTGCCTTAATTCCATATTTATTTTCATTTTAGAATTGCCTTTCATTTACTGAAGTGGAATCTATCAGTTTATGATTCACTTATGACCTGTGGGATGTGTTTATTTTCTTCCCCTCAAAATTTAAACAAAATCCATAATAGTATCAGCCCAAGAGTGGTGCTGTTAGTAAGCCCTATAGACCAGTACATAAACTATGGGGGGGAAAAATTCGTATCTCTGCCTAAGAAGATTTAGGTACCGAGTAAGAATTGTGCTATTTCTCTATTAATATAGTCCATTGGAGGTAACTTTTCTAATGAAACAAAAAGTGCTTCTCTTAAAAACTAGAAAACTATATAAATTTTGTTCATTTAGAACTCAGTATTCTAGATAAAACCAATGGTCAGTACTTTTGATTTGAATTATGAGACTACATTTTCAAAATGAATTTTAAATAGATATTTGGTGTTTTTATCTTATTAAAGACAGTTTCAGATTTGATGCAGCTTGTTTTAATAGGTTTCTAGATTACTGGAGATGAGGAAAATATACTGAGTTTTGAAAATTTTTGATAAGCCTCTCTTATATTCTTATGCACTTTTTAAAATATAAAATCCTAAAAAGAATTTTCTAAATAGAAACTTAATGCATAGTATAAAACACTTGTCTTCTGAATTTGATACATTATATTCATAAATAGTTAAGAAATTAACTTCAATTATAAGTGAACATTTGAGTTATCAGAAAGCCAGTTTATTAAACATTTTATACTTGAGTTTTCTGTAAGTTTCAAGTTTTAGATTTTTATAGATTAAACCACAACAGTTCATGGTGGTCGTAGTTTCACAGTAGTCCTTTTCCTTCCTAATGAACTTAGAAAATTCAGATTTATTCTGATATTTACTACCACTCTTCCCCCTCCCATTTTTCCCACATATTGATTTATTTCACTGCCTAATCTTTGGACAGTAAATTATCAGTTTCAAAGTCAGTTCGTATACTGCTGATCAAACACCGTGGTAACATTATTTCTTATTTCTGCCATGCATCATTTGTTTTCTGCTTTTAAACTATACCTGTAACAAAATTAATGTATTTTCTACTGGTATTGATTTCTTTAGTTGTATTTTCTCTGGGGTTCCTAGTCATAGGAACCAAGTAGAAGACTTAATAAAACTAAATTCTTCTAAACTGTACAGATCACCATTTTATAGCACATGCAGCATTTTTACAATAAATTGCCACCAGTGGGATTGACTTAATTAGAGTGTGAAATACTGCCTTTGTGTAACATAATCAAACTTAGTATTTAATTTAAGAAATCTAATTATGCATATGTATTAATTTAATATACTGGGTTTAAATACAATTTATAAAGTTATAAAAATGTTCAACTAATCTATTCTGGCTTAAATTCAATAGGAATTTATTGGAATGTGAAGAAATTAAAGAAAATTAAGACTCAGCCTTTTTAAGAAGTCTGCTGAAATGGAGAGGCTATATTTAATTCACATCTTCATTAATCCAAGCATCTAATGAACAAAATTTCTTTTTAAAAACTGCTGTAGTGATGTCATAATCCTGTAAGGGTAGTAGTTACCAAATTTCCTCTAACATGATGATAATTAGTATTTGCCTTTACATAAATTAGCCTTTAAATTTATTATTTTTAGGATTATTGGATTGGAGTGACTGAAGTTGATTTATTCTCTTCATCACATTATCTGCTTCTTAGCTAAAATAATTTTATTTTAAATTGACATGGCTTGACGCTCTTCCAGAATGACATGTAAAGAAAGCTTGAAGACTGAGTATCTTTGTCTTGTCATTCTTCTCATAATGCTGTATTATTCTTTATCATAATATGCATATATTTTAGTTGTATCTGCTATCGTAACACTCACAATTATCCGTTAAATTCATCTTTAAATATATTTGCTACAATGCAGTGTTTTGGGAAAGTTCTATTCTTAAATATGTAAGTATTACTAAGTTTTTTGAAAGTCTTTTTAGGATGCTGAACATCTTGAGAAATTATTTTCTAAATTAATTTTGTTTTGTATTTGTATTAGATTATTCTTTCTGTATCGTTAGATTTTAGGCTTTTTAAAAAACCATAGATTACATATAAATGATTTTTTGCTGGTATTTTGTTTTATGTTTAATTTCATAGAATGATTTTGATAGACAGATTTTAGAAAATTGTTTTATTTTTTTCAAAAGAAAGGTTCTGTCAGTTCTCTTGCACCAATAGTGTGTCACTTTTCTGTATGTTTCATTTCTACAGCAATTGTGCAAATGAGAGTAGTTGAAATGTGCTTATAGAAAGACAATCTACATGTACTCATTTTTTAAAATATCCTAGAACAGTAACTGACATTTGATGCATATCAGAAACATAGTTTAAAAATAGTGGTGTCCAAGCCCCACCCCACCCCACCTTTAGGCTCTCTGAATCAGACAATCTCCAGAACGTGCTGAAAAGCTCCGTAGGTGATCTTAATACATACCAAACACTGAGAACTATTATCCTAAACATTTCTTGGTGTTCTTCCTTTGGGCTCGATATGTGATATGTAAGCTCTATTTTTTTTTTTTCTTTTGGCCGCGCCACGTGGCTTGCAGGGATCTTAGTTCCCCAACCAGCGGTTGAACCTGGGCCCTCGGCAGTGAAAGTGCAGAGTCCTAACCACTGCACTGCCAGGGAAGTCTCTCTCTGTGGGCTCTTGATAAATGAAGCTCTTGATATAACTTTTCACTTTTTGCTCAGATTTTGAGTCTTTAGAACTTGGCTAGAAATACCACCAAATAAAAAGAAATTGTACTTTAATGCAATTTCTGTAAATTCTACATTTTTACTCATTATGTATGAACAATACCGATATTTAGTTATTGGAGCATTTCTTGAGACAGTGATATGGTTTACTCGTCTGTCCTCTACAACCCCTGCCCCCCTTCACTGAACAGAGATTTGGTGTATTTGCTTAAGGAATTTAGATAATTATCATGTAAACACAGTAATCATTCAGAAATAGGGTATTTAATTTCAAGAATATACTGAAATAAACACCATGGATGTGAATCAGATATTTGGATTAAAATATCTGGCCATTATTTCAAATGCTGGAAAATTATTGAAATCAGAACACATAAAGCTGTAAAGATGAATAAGATAATCTCCTCTTTTAAGTTTACAGTCAAGTGGGAAAGACAGGCCTGAATGCCAAGTGTTATAGTGGAGGAAGCAAAGAAAGGAAATGCTGAGCAGTCAATGGAAGTTGAGTGGACAGAGAAGGGGCTGTTACTCCCCTAGATAGGCAAACAAGAGGAGATGGCTAACGGGAGGAATCTGTACACAGCTGACTGAGGTAGGGAGAATGGAGAGAAAGTCTGAAAGGTGGTGGCAGAGATAGGAATCAAAGACACATCTAGCACTGTATCTATACCACCTTGAAATAGTCCTCTACCTTTAGCCTGTGCTGAAAGAGTGGGATTAGATAGCCATGTTTATAATCCAGGATCTCACACACTCAACTGCAGTTGACTGCTGAAGGGCAGGGATTAGACAGCCACATTTGTAACACATGATTCCATACTTGTGACCACAGCTGACGAACACCTTACCAGGGAGAAACAATTCTTAGGCCAAACTGAGCAACTTTCTTAAGAATTTGAGCTATGAAATTCAGAGACTTACTAGGTATTGGTGTACATGGAAAAGAAAAAGATCATTTAGATCTGGTCCAGAGTCACTGAAGCTTAAGCCAAAGTCTGAAAGAAATAGTGAAGAAGCAGAGAAAGCTGACCTATAGAGCGAAGCAAGGGGATGAAGTAGGTTTGCAGAACCAAGTGACTGAGGCCCTGTGAGAGAAGTGGCTTGGTTTCTGGCTTTGCAGTCCCATTCTTGAGGTCACACAGCTATGCTTCATTTCCTTGTTCTGGATGCCAGTGATTCTTGCCTATTAAATTCTTACAGTAAAGCCCCCCCTTTTTTTTCTTTTCTTTTTTTTTTTTCTTTTTTTTTTTTTTTTTGCTGTGCCGCGCGGCCTGCAGCATCTTAGTTCCCCAGCCAGGGACTGAACCCGCAAATTCACTAAATCCACCTTTTCTTAAGCAGGCTTGAGTCAGTTTCTGTTGTGTATAGTTAGGCAGTTTCAACTTAGAATCCTAACTTCTGATCCTCAGCGAATGAGTATATGGAGGTGGCATTAACTGCTAGGCAAGTTAAGGGGGGAGGTTTATGGAAGAGAAGACTTTATTTTGTATGTGCTGAATTTGATCGGTGGTGAGATACCTATGTGAAAATGTCTAGCAGTAGTTGGAAATGGGGACTGAAACCCAGCAGAGATTTAAAGCTAGAGAAACAGATCTTGCAGCATAAGGCTAATAATTATTGTGATAGAAATGATTTAGGCAACCATGGGAGATAGTACAGAAGAACAAAAGATGAGGACAAAATCTTGGGGGAAATGCATTTTAAGAATGAGCAAAAGACAAAAAAGGAGATGGAAAGTAATAATAGGAAGAAAACCAGGGTGATGCAAGTTTCACGAAGACACAAGTGGCTTTGTACTGATCACGTGGTACAGAGAAATTAGATAGGATGCAAAATCAAAGACAATGTTGGGTTGAGTAATTTGTTTGGGTAATTGGAGCAAAAAAGGAGATGGAAAGTAATAATAGGAAGAAAACCAGGGTGATGCAAGTTTCACGAAGACACAAGTGGCTTTGTACTGATCACGTGGTACAGAGAAATTAGATAGGATGCAAAATCAAAGACAATGTTGGGTTGAGTAATTTGGGTAATTGGAGCATGATGATCCCCTGAGAAAGGCAGCTGCAGTAATAATAGTGGGAGTAGAACCCAGGTGGATATGCTTTGAGTAGTAGATAAGACATAATGAATACTACCATTTAGTTTGAAAAGCAGAGTGCATACAGCAAACAAGATCATTTTATCAAATATCTAAAAGGTATAAACCACTTTATTTCTTGCTTTTTTGCTTCAAACTTGAAACTTTGTTAAATGATGAGCATAATAGAGTCTGCAACACTGTAATATGAGGCTGGATTTGAGCTGGATCTTAAAAGTTTTTAAAGGATGATTGCTAAGAGGAAAATGGAAGGAAATGTATAACATGTATATGATTGCAGATTTGCTCGTTACAATTCGGATGTGCAGAAGAAGGGGAATTTTCCTACAGAACTCTCGCACCCAGTGGGAAGTCTGGAAAAAAATTAACTTTTAGTCCTAGGCACTTTAAAACCTAATCTTTTACAAAGCAGCTAGAATTTATAATATCTTAACGTAGTGCTTAAACATTTTGAAAATTGCTGTCTTATTTCTACCCTTTTGTCTTCTCTCTAAAATGCTGTCCACATATATGGGGAGGAGAGGAGGCTTGCATGACAAAATGGCATCAGAGAAGACACTGTCTTCACTCTTTATTCTCTGGGCATCCTGCTGGCCTCTCATGCAATAGGCAACAGCTTGTAAAAATAGGTGATCAGGTTTTTCCTGGTCAGAGCCCAGTAATTCTTGGCTGACCTGGCTTCACCTTAGTTCTCTTGGATGTGGAGAAGAGAGCTCTGAGACTTCTGCAAAAATGTCTCAAGCAGTCCCGTATAAGTCAGGTTGCAGGTTTAGCACATGCCACTCCACTGCAGGCTCCAGATAAGCCTACTTCCCATTTACCTATTTGCTTCCCACTCAGCTACCTTGTCAGTCTCCCCTTGGGAGAATACAGGAACTTGTGGGTCCCCTCTGTAGCACAGAGGAACAGAGAGTAGCTTGGGAAAGCAAACTGCATTGGAAGGTTTACTTTGATATGGCTGTGTCCTAGCCTGGGAGTATCTCTTTCAGAATCCTGTGAACTCCTCTACTACCCAGCATATTATGGAATACTTCAAAACAATGAAAGCTGAATAGACACTGCTACATTAAACAACATGAATGAATTGCACTAATATAATGTACAAAAGAAGTCTGACACAAAGCGTGTATATACTGTATGATTCCATTTATATAAAATTCCAAAACATGCAAAACTACTCTGTGATGTTAGACATCATGATAGTGGTTGTCTGTTGGAAGATGGTTGGAGGTGGTTCTGGGGAAGCTTATGGCATTTTCTATCTTTATCTGGGTCCTGGTTAACACAGATGGGTTAGCTTTGTCATAATTCATCCCCTGTTCACTTAGATACTTCCATTTAAAAGAAGTATATATTAAAGAAACTAATTTGAAGAATGAGAAAACCAGAGCATTGGTTTTTAAACTTCAGTGAGATTAAAGATGACCTGGATTGTAAAAATGCGGATTCCCCAGACTATCCTCAGGAATTCTGATTCAGTAGCTCTCACTCTTAAGAATCTGTATTTTTAACATTTGCCCCAGGTGATTCTGATGCTCCATACTTTAAAAAATGCTGATTTAGGGCTTCCCTGGTGGCGCGGTTGTTGAGAGTCTGCCTGCCGATGCAGGGGACACGGGTT
>NC_041214.2:63234382-63260820 GCF_002837175.3 Physeter macrocephalus
GCGCGTCCGGAGCCTGTGCTCCGCAACGGGAGAGGCCACGACAGTGAGAGGCCTGCGTACCGCAAAAAAAAAAAAAAAAAAAAAAAAAAATGCTGATGTAGTATCTTCAGTTTAAACTATCTTTACTCTTTGGACAGATGTTCAAGTGTCTGTGTCTGTGACAGAAGTCTGTCATAGTGTTTCTCAAGTCTGAGTTTATTGGCTCTCTAATTGCTAGGAGTAGCATTTCCTCACCAGCTGAATGTTTTCCAAATGTAATGACAGTTGTTAGAAATGTTTGTATTTTTTCCTATACCATGGTTTTCTTGCACTCACTGAATTCTGCAGTTTTTCAAATTTGATCAAAAGACAAAAATTTTTTTTAATTTCCTATTGCATTTTTAACACTATAGACATGACTTTCCTCGGACATACAACTTTTTTTTAGATATAGTTAATTATTTCTAGCTATATTCAGCATGTAATAATGTAAAAAAACTTTGTAAAAAACAGCTAGTCTTTATATCTGCAGAGGAGAGATCTTAAAGTGGAAAGAAAATAAGATCTGAAACATGTAGAGAACATTGGAAACTAAAGTTTGATAAAAGCTAATAACTAAGAGTAAAATAAAATTCATCTCTCTGAAAGCATGAGAATGGATTTGGTAAGGCATTTAGGTCTTTTCTGGCTCAGTAGCTCTAGAACATTAAGTGCAAATCATGGCTCATATAATTTATTCAGATGTTCTTCCCATTTCATAACCACCACCACCATCTGTGCCACCCCCTCACCACCACCACCCCAGGGAGTATGGAAGTGTGGTATGAGGTGCTGCATATAGGGAAAAACCTGTTAAACTTTAAAAATCATTAAGTAGTGAGTAGGGCATATTTATCTTAATTCTTTAATCTATTAAAGGAATGGACAATGACAGATGTGGGGTTTTTTTGTAATGTTAAATTTTTTGAATAAATACAGCTATGATTTGAGGAATTCACAGTACTTTAAGTGAAGGCCAATACTTTGACAACTGTAAGCTGTCACTTTTATTCCTCTCTCAACATTTAGAGATAGATGGTTTTTCCATTTAGACTGCAGAACTTAAAGTAACCTCTTTAAATTGTTCACATAAAATTTTTTTTCCTCACACTTTGCCCAGCTTTAGCAGTAATAAATCATTCAGATTAAACAGTTAAGTGGTATGTATGAATTAATTTGTGAACATGGGTCTGTAATCAAAGGATCGTAGTGTCTGTTGCCTCTTCATAGAAATTTTAATTTGAAAACAGGATTGACCACAGACACAGTAATTGTTTGCCATCAAATCATGAAAATGTTATTGGCATCCTCCAAAAGAGAGAATTATCTTTTTTAAAAGTTCACTGGCAGCACTGACTTGTTTGGAAAGTATACATTTATATGTATTTGTATATGTGTATGTTTATATATATTTGCCTGTATTTGTGAAATTGTATCAATACCCATTTGTAAAATACCTAAAATACTTTTTCAACCTCTAAACCCCTCGACAGTCCCTGGAATCTGCCACCTGAAACCTTTTTACCACTTCATGACAACTTTCAGTTAGGATACCTATAATGACCTTTCCTTGTATGCTACTTTACTCTTTGGGTATATTTTCTTTATAAAAAGAAATTAGTTCCTTGATTTCCTTCTCCAGGGGTTCAAATTTTAGTCCCTATTTTGCTAAATTTCTTTGAAAAAATTACACTACTCAGTTTTTCACAATGGACAGTTATTCACAGTTTAGTATCTCTTTCACGTGTTCTAATTTATGAAAGAAAATTTAATAGACAATAAAATGTAATCTCTGTGAAGAGTAATAAGACAAATATATGAAAGTTAAAGCTTGTTTTTCATAGATATTGACCTACTGGTACAAGAGTAAGACCTGCATTAGATGATGGGCTGCAAGCTTCTCCATAACCTGGTGTCCAGTAATAATGCCTTTTAAGGCCATTGGAGACTTCTGCAAGGTACACGTGTCCATCCACCACAAATGGCTCCACATCTGTATTGTCTGATTTTAGACGGCCCATGTGAATTAAATCTGAATATGCCTAGGATTTTTAAGAAAAACTGTATCATTAAGAAAATAGTTTATTCATTTTACAGTGATTAAATTTCAACATTCAAATTAGATGTGATAATTTATAGTTTAAAATATTCTGAATAACACTGCTGAATTTTAATATTTTCCAGGCATTGTAGTTTTTATTCATTTAATTCCACACAATGTAATTACAATCTTGCAAAACTTGTTTCTACGTTTTAACGTTATTAGGCATGTTTTGTTGTTTCATGACTCCCAGAGATAACAATTCTATGTATTACCAATTTTGTGGACCAAAGGTCTCATGGTCAAAATTTTCAAGTCCTAAGGTGACTGACTCATAAATGAGGATGGAGTGCTGTTGTATATGCCCTTGAAGATCCAATGACAGCCAGGGATCCATTTTTCAGAAAAATAAACAATCACAGATTTTGGCATACAATTGTATGGAGTTCATGGACCCCCTGAAGGTAATCTACAGATTTAGGCTTAGAGAGACCATTCCCATAGTATTAGATGCTGGCCTGGCTGGCCACTAATTATTTCTTCATTGTAGAATTTTCTTTGTATATCTCTTATGGATCATTGATATCTACATAAAAGTGTTGTACAAACATGTTAAACTAGTTTGTCAGTAAGGTTGCGATTATAGAGAAAGGCAGAAATTAGACAGTAAAAGATCCAAAAGTCTAGTTGCTTTCTGCTGTAGCTTGTCATTAGTAGTTCCAACTCAGCTCAGCCTCTAGTGTATAGAATGTGGATATGATGTTTTTCTGAAATCAAGGATTTTTTTTAATAGTGTACATTTTATTAGCCTTTTTAGTGATAGAATTCTGGTTAGTCTTTTGGCAATTTTTGAGAATTCTAACATATATATATATATTTTTTGGCTGTCTTGGGTCTTCGTTGCTGCACATGGGCTCAGTAGTTGTGGCTCGTGGGCTCTAGAGCGCACGGGCTCAGTACCTGTGGTACACGGGCTTAGCTACTCCGCAACACGTGGGATCTTCCCGGACCAGAGCTCGAACCCATGTCCTCTGCATTGGCAGGTGGACCCTTAACCACTGCACCACCAGGGAAGTCCCCTAACATCTTATTTTTCTTTCTCTTCTTTCCAAATGAAAACTATTTGTTACTATGCTTTTTGTGTGTGTTGAAAGTAGTATCAAGGGTTCTCTGTATTTACATAAGCAACACACCAAATATTTTGACAGCTTTTACTATATCTCTCCAAATTCTGTGTCTTGGTTTAATTATTGGGTAGCAGATTGGAGATTGTGCCGTAGCAAATTTAAAATAAATCAACAATTGTGATTTAAAAATACTTTGGAGAAATTGGGACTGTGTAATTCAGTGATCTTTATACTAATATGTAGTATTTGATATCTTTTCCTATTTCAACCACAAAACTTTCCAGTAGCTAATTTTTAGGACTTAACATTAAAATTTATCAAAACTGCAGTGTCTCGTTATACTTTGTAATCATGTCTAAGGCATCTGTATGTAACATCTGACGTTATAGGGAAAACCCCAGAAAAAGCCTCAGTGAAGAAAAAAACTTACCACACATGTAGCTTCATCAAATTTGTTTCCCCAAATGTAGATATTAGAGAGTGTGGGATTTGTTTTCATTGATTGTGAAAGTGCAACAAGTCCTTCTCCCTCTATGTTGTTGCTTACCACTGACAACCTACGGAAAACCAAAAAGTAATAACCCTGGAAACCAACAGTTCCACAAAGAGCTGTAAGCTAGCAACAGCATTTATTACACACATTTTATTGTGTTAAGTCTTAGCATTAAATACATTTAATGTGTAATCAAAATATTGACCTAATAATTCCTAAAATCCAAGAAACTTAGTTTTCTAATTGGATACTTCAAGTACCTAAGTAGAGCTACCTACATTTTGGAAATAAACAGTCTATTGTTTTCTATTTATTATTCAGTAAAGGTTTGGGGTGGATTACAGATATATTTTTCAAGATAAAGTCATCCAAGTAATATTTTCTTCTTTGATTCATTCTTATTTTAGAGTCTTGATCATATTGAATGATTATAATTTTTCTATTAGAATTCAGGATAAAATAAGTAAGAATTTTCTCATTCATTTTAAGCAGTCATAACTAGAATCAATCTAATTTTTAAAAGACATTACTTTTGAAAAATAGAAGAAATTGAAATGTTTCCTGTAACTTTTAATATGTCAATTTAGAAACTGAGTTTTCATATTTCACCATGAATCTTAAGAGGTAAGAGGTTTAAGGTTAGTATTCTAAAAAAATTAAGTTTTTCTGTTATTTTGGTTAAATATAAAACCATACTAACACTTTAAGAGTCCTGTTGTGTGAAGCAAGAGTGTCACTGAGATAGTTTGCTCCTGCATTTTCTATTCTGTTAAAAGAAAGATCTATTACTTCCAGAGTAGTATTGCTTTTCAGTACATCGGCCAAACACACCATTCCATCCTGAGTTATTTTATTGCTGGGAAAGGAAAAATATGTAGTTATATTTGGAAATATGAAGTATTCTTTTATTCATAGAGATAGCATGCTTGAAAACATATAGTAATAAGTACTTTCTATTTTAGTTAAGATTTATTTTAATCACTCAATTTCCAAAAAAGTTAGTAAAAATTTGCCATAAAATGTTGCTTCTATTCTGTTTTACATATTTAAATTGCTCTCAAGTTATTATATCGGTATAAGCCGAATAAATATTAAGGCTCAAGATAAAAAGATGACAACAATGGTTGCACTTCTTAATTTTTGGAATTAGTGTCTAACAAAGAATCTTATCTACAGTGAATATTTACAGAGATTATTCCCATGATTTAACTCCTGAATTAATATATAAGTTATCACTTACCAGCTTACATCAAGGTAGCGTAGGCTTCTGTTCAGATACAGTGCATCACTTAACTGTTTCATACCATAGTTTTTTATGTCATGCTTACACACGTGTAGTTCAACAAGGCACTGATTTTCTTTCAACATGTGGCCTAGATGAACTGTGGACTCTTCCTAAAAATAGATAGTCTTTTTTCTAGAATATAATTTTGAAGCAGTACATGTTTATTCCAAACATGCAAAGTTATTTAAATTAGCTTTTTAAAAAGATTTTATCAGTTAAGACTATTAGTCTACAATTTGCAATTTGTTTGGCATGGCTTTTTAAAAAAATCATTTTGCCACAAATATCTTTACTGTCTTAGAAACAGGCAGCAGGCACTTGTAAAGTGCAGTGACTAAGTGATTTAAGAGAGGCTGGTTAAAAAAAATCAGTACTAAAAAAGCAACAATCATCTCAGCAGGAAAAAAAAAAATCAAAATAATTGGTCCCATGATTGAGCATGAGGGAATTCCCTGGTGGTCCAGTGGTTAGGACTCGGAGCTTTCACTGCTGGAGCTCAGGTTCAATCCCTGGTCAGGGAACTGAGATCCCACAAGCTGCATGGTGTGGCCAAAAAATAAAAATAAAAATTGAGCATGAAAGCTCCTTTACTGCTGTCCTCTCAAGACAAGGTGTTCTTGCCCCTTACATATGTTTCTAAACTTTGCTCTTGATCCCCACTCTTTGCAGTTCTTAGACTCCCTCCCTTCCTCCCTCCCTCCTTCCCTCCCTCCGCTGCTTCCAGGCAAAAGGTATGTAACCTCAGTGAGGATCTGAACACCAAGCACTTTAAATTTTTAACAGAATCAAAGCATGTCTTAAAATGAATGGGCCAAAGTATTTTATGATAAAAGTCCTGATGCATTATTGCTGTTTTTATAAGTTTTATAGTCACTGGAAATGCTGATCATGGATAGCCATATATGCTCAAATTATCTAAAAGTACTTAGAGAAAAAATAAAAGTTAAATAAAATCACATAGCAATAGCAGATTGTACATGAGCTTTATAATAAAACTGTCCAAATGCTAGCTTTACCTTGTGCTAACTTTATCACTTTGGGCGAATTATTTCATCTAGCTGAGTCCTAGTTCCCTTTTCTATATAAAATAGGTAAAATTTTACTTCCCTCACAGAAGTAAATAAATTAACAAAAGTACCTGGCACAAAATTGGTGTTCTATAGAAAACCACAAAGCATTTATTATTGCTCAATATTCTATAATACGGTATCTAAGTTATTGCTTTGACACTGAAAATACATATCCAGAGGGAAGCTGTGGTCTGAAATCTTAAATGAAAACTGACCACTTAGGAGGTCCAGTATTGCTCTGCATAGTGCCTGGAGCAGAGGACATACTCAATACAGATATGATGTATGTCTTGACTGCATTTTTAGGTCAAGAAATTTGAAAGAGGGACCATCCTTATTAAGAAAGGGAACTAGTTTCACAAATAGTAAAGGGTTTTTGTTTTTTGGTGTTTTTTTTTGCTCCACTCACTGAGTTTGTGGCTTAGTTTGGCCTAGGGTGGCACCTAGCATCAGCGTTTTTCTAAGCCCCCCGGATAATGAACAGTAAAACCCTTAAATGAAATAGGTTTGCTGGCTTGTATTTGGGAACAGCAGGTATGAGGAAGCACAAGAGGATTCTATTCCACAACCATTTAAGAGAATAGTACTATCAGGGATAGAAGGTGGTGGCTGCCTTGGAGAGGAATAGAAAGCAGGCTAGTTTAGCTGACTGCCCAGAAGCACCAGGCTAAGAGCAAGGTCCGGGGCCTGAGAAAGAGCCCTGGGCTTTTTTTTGGCTGTGTTGGGTCTTTGTTGCTGCACATGCGGGCTTTCTCTAGTGGGGGCCCTGGGCTTTCAATAACTATTCTCAGATGGATTTAGGAGTAATGACACCACTCAACATTTAAAAGAGGAATTGTGCTTCTAATGCAATTTCATATAGTTTAACATACTTCCTCAGGGCTTTAATCCGGAAAATTTTGATTCAGCCTTCAAATCTCTTAACATGTCCTCAATCTGAGAAGCTTCCCTGCCACCTCTCATCCCCCTGCATTGATTTCTATGTCTTTTCTCCTGCTCCCAAGGCACCCTGAGCATATCACTCTCCAGACTTGTGGATCTCCCTCCATGTGGACTGAAAAAAAGCTCTTTGAAAATGAGGGCTATGTGCTTTGACATTATCCCTGGCACCAGCATTGTTTCTTGTTTAGGGATGCAATCAAATATTTACTGAGTGAAGAATCAGAAATGAAGCAATTTACTGAATGCTTACTTTGAGCCAGGTATTTTGCTGGTCTTTAAAGTAGGTTCTTCTATTTGAGGATTCTGGTTGTCTTTTTGAGATTAAATTTGTAAACATGAAGCAATTAACATGATATAAAATTATAAAATTTTTCATACAGGAAAGTACAGAGATAATTCAAAGGGAGATCTATGTAGACAACGAATGCAAAATATACTTACAAATATGAAAAATATTTTAAAAATATGGTTAATTCTCAATTACTCATACTAATGGGGAACAGTGAAGTAGCTGATTTAAAGACCGAAGTCCTTGAACTTTTTCTTTTAGTAGATATTCTGTTTTTGTTTAGACTAATAGTAAAACGAGTTCTTATTCCCTAGCATTTTGCTGATAAGAGAGGAGAGCCACCAAAAAGAGTTTTAAGGGGCAAGGAGAAGCCTTGAGAGTTGGAACCATGTTTTTACCGTCTTTCTGTCTCTAGCGTGCAGCTTACCTGAAGCACCAAGTCCAGACCTCCCAGACTGCTATTCATATGCAGTTTGCCGTTATAGCTCAGGATTTCAAAAATGTAATGGTTCATCACATCAGTGTAACAAGAACAAACAAATCACAAAACAGTTCACACTGGGCTCTTATAATCCTCCAGCCTTTAAAACTTTAATCATTTATGCTTTCATCTTAAGACCTCTGCCTCTCACAGGTTTACTCACTGAGAATGAGTTTATAAGAAAAATAGACATGTTTTCTGTTTAAATAAGCAACATCTAAAACCATATTTATAAAACTCTTACCAAGAATTTAAATTTTTCCTTTCAAGTTTTTCTTTGTAAACAGTAGTATACCGTTCTAAAAATACAATGCATTCATGAATCTTGACATAACCTTCAGTAAGTAGTACCTTTGTTTTATTCACATGTAGCCTTATTAACTGCTCACTTTGAATACATACCTGTTCACCATACAGTATAGGTCGGTTTAGGTTTAATCCCTTAATTGTTTGGTTTTGAGTTAGGACTGTAGCGAATGCTATCACACTCTGCATTCCCTAAAAACAGGTTAAATTCATTAAGGAAACTGACGAAGTATATAAATTAACCCCTAATATTTCAAGATCAGTAATCTGGATTCTGACAAATCAAAATTGTGTTTTAAAAAGTTTAAGTAATTTCCTGATCCTTCAATTGTAGGTTGATCAAATTCAGAAATGAATTGTTACTGTGTTATTTTCTCTCTGCCCTAAAATCTATAACATACATGGGGAGTTTCTTAAGGTTTCAGTATCCATTTCCTCCAGTGTTTACCTCCAGGTTTGCTCCTGACCCCTCAAGGTTCTATATGCACAGAAATACACACAAGTGGATCCCAGCTAGGGCTCTATACTACTTATAGTGTATATCCTTAACGCAAGCTTTCTTTTACATTCATATTAGTACTTTAAGTGTGTGTTTGTGGCAGGAAAGGGTTACTAATCACATTTTTCACTGCTCCCACAGGCCTCCCTCTACCTTATTGGAAGGGCATAGTCCTCCGCCATCTCTGTGATACACACACATCTAGTTGTTATGCCAGAAAACCTGGGCTTTCTTCCACTTCACCAGTCCTCTTACTCTCCTATCAGTTGATCAGCAAGTCTTACAGATTCTGCCTCCAAAAGATGTTTCAAATTAGTCCATCTCTGTAGCTACCACCCCAACGCCAGTCCTCATCACTCACCTGAATTACTGCAGAAACTGCCTAAGTGGTCAGTGGGCTTCCTCTCACCACCCTCTAATTCCCCACAGAGAAACAAGAGTGATCTTTTACAAGTACCAATCATATCATGTCACCCCTCAACTTAAAGCCTTTCCATAATTTGCATTTAACTCCCTTTGTGTAGCTACTCTGGCTTTTTAGTTCTCAGACTCAGTATTTCATCATTCATGTACTCCCCTCATGATTTTTGCCATATCTGAGTATCAGTTTCACTATTTACCTAATACTTTTCCATTAAATCAACTCACTTTTTCATTTATATTTATTTTAAAACTGTGTCACTACCATAAATGGAAAGCCACAATCCCTTGAAATAAATAGAAAGCATTTGTAAAGATAAATATGTATTAAAATTACCTCAAGTTATGTCAGTCAGTATGCTACCCATACCACACTTGGGGAAGCACTATCTTAGAGTCTGTGTGTTCTGGACCCCCTGCCTAGAATGTTCTGCCATGGACCCTCTTCAAGGGAGCTCTTTCTCCTTCTTCACGACTCCTAAGTACGAACTCCTCAGGTCTTCGGGTAACCATCCTATCATGCATATTACCTTCTGCCCATTATCAGAGTACTTTGCCAACTTTGTAGCACTTTTCCCTAATTTACTGATGTTTTCCTAACTAACATATAACCTTTATAAGGGCAGAGACCATATCTGATGCACTCTTGTATCCTTAGAATCTAGAATTGTGACTGATATGTGTAGACAATACACAGTTGACCCTTAAAGGGTCAAGGATCAACTGTGTACGTTGGTATCCATGGATTCAAACAACCTTGAATCCTGTAGCAACTATAGTATTTACTATTGAAAAAAATCTGCATATAACTGGACCCCAGCAGTTCAACCCGTGTTATCAAGAGTCAACTGTATATTGAATTAATGCTTTCCCAAGACCATACTGGCTGCATCTACCCCCTTCTTAAGCTTTAGAGCCTATTACCCCAAAGAGCCTCCTTGGCCCATCTTACTGTTTTCCTGTCCCAGTAATTTTGCATTAACTTATTAACAATAGGTTCCTAACAGTAGGCCTGAAAGTTTGAAGGCATGTTTGAGAAAATGAAGCCTAGAATTTGATGACATGTAAAACAGACAAACTTCTCATTATTAGTCCAGGTGAAGGCTCAGAGCAGCTCTTAGCATCATCTTAGGTTTTATGCTACAACATAAGTACTCACTGCAAAATGTTTCCATAAGTAAAAAATTTATATTATACAAACGAAGTAGTATTTGTTTAATTAAAAGGAACATAATCATCTTCTTTAGAAAATCCCATACAGGGCTTCCCTGGTGGCGCAGTGGTTGAGAGTCTGCCTGCCAATGCAGGGGACACGGGTTCGTGCCCCGGTCCGGGAAGATCCCACATGCTGCAGAGCGGCTAGGCCTGTGAGCCATGGCCGCTGAGCCTGCGTGTCCGGAGCCTGTGCTCCGCAATGGGAGAGGCCACAACAGTGAGAGGCCCACATACCGCAAAAAAAAAAAAAAAAAAAAAAAAGAAAATCCCATACAAGTTAAGAAGGGTAACAGATGGAAGTTTAGGAAGATTTTTATTTCACTGGATATTCTTCCATAATATTATTATAATCTGATTCTTATTTAAAAAAATATTTTCTCTGATATTAGACCTTAGAGACAAGCTTAATCATTCATAAGACTGTCATTTAGCTGGTCTCTGACACTTCTCTATACTAGTTTCCAGGGAGGATGATCCAATATCTGACTGACTATCTCATACCCAATTTAACTCACCAGATCACAGTCACCCAGATCTAATTTCTCTAAGGATGAATTAATTTGTAGCATTGCAGCAAAAAACATTCCACCCTTATTTTCAATCTTGTTTCCAGTCATTCTTAGGTGTTTCAGAGTTGTATTCTTCTGAAAAGGAAAAGAGGCAAAACTTGGTTAAAATTTTAACCCACAGAATTCTCTTAAGATTACATGAGTTAAGAGACTATATTACTATTTGCAGACTCATCAGTTTTTCATGGAGATAGAACAGGATATATTCCTTAAAGGTAACATTCAATTTCCCATAACAGATAAAAATCTAGTTAAATAGTTTAGTAGAAAGAATGCCCAGGAAATAGATACCAAAATAATGACCAGTGAACGAAGCAGATTTTAATAACTTTCCTTTCATTAGAAAATCTATAAATTTATCTTCTAAGAAAATTATACCACCTTTTAAAATTGAGATGAAATTCACATTAACACAAAATTAACCATTTTGAAATGTACAATTTGGGACTTCCCTGGCAGTCCAGTAGTTAGGACTCCATGCTCTCTCTGCCGAGGGCCTGGGATCAATCCCTGGTTGGGGAGCTAAGATCCTGCAAGCCGCACGGTGCAGAAAAAAAAATAAGCAAGAAAATGTACAATTCACTGGATTTTACTACATTTGCAGTGTTGTGCAGCCATCACCTCTAGCTAATTCCAAAACATTTTTATCACCCCTAAAGGAGACCCTGTACCCATTAAGCAATCACTTCACATTCCCCTGTATCATTTTGAAAGTGATACAATTTCTCAGACATTTGTGAAGTTTAATTCCTTCTCTTATTTCATTTCTTTTGATAAATCTTTCACAAAATTACAGACATTTCATTGTCCTAGTGAATAAATATTTGGACATACAAGTGTAAATAATTATCTTCAAAATTAAGTCAATCCCCTTTAAGAGTGGGAAGAAGGCAAGGATGTCCACTCTCACCACTTCTATTTGACATTGTACTGGAGGGTCTAGATAGGACAATTAGGCAAGAAAAAGAAACAAGGCATCCAGGTTGGAAAAGAAGTAAAACTCTTGTTTGCATACAACATGATCTTATATGTGGAAAATTCTAAGAAATACACCAAAAAAACCCAAAACAAAACAAAAGCTGTTAGAACTAATAAATGGGGAATTCCCTGGCGGTCCAGTGGTTAGGGGGTCCGTGTTCTCACTGCTGAGGGTCCAGGTTCAATCCCTGGTCAGGGAACTAAAATCCCACAAGCCGGCCAAAAAGAAAAAAAGAAGAACTAATAAATGAGTTCAGCAAGACTGCAGGACACAAGATCAATATATAGAAATCAACTGTATTTCCATACACTAGCAATGAACAATTCAAAAATGAAATTAAGAAAATTCCATTTATAATAACATCAAAAAGAATAAAACATTAGGAATAAATTTAACAAAAGGGCAAGACTTGCACATTGAAAACTACAAAGCATCAAAGCATGGTTGAAAGAAATTAAAAACAACCTAAACAGGGACTTCCCTGGCAGTCTGCTGGTTAAGACTCCGAGCTTCCACTGCAAGAAGCATGGGTTCAATCCCTGGTCGGGGAACTAAGATCCCACATGCTGTGCAGTGTGGCCAAAAATAAATAAATATAAAAAAATAAAAAAATAAAATTAAAACAACCTAAGTAAATGGAAACACATCCCATGTTCCTGGATCGGAAGACTTAATATTAAGATGGCAATATTCCCCAAATTGATCTAAATATTTAAAGCAATCCCTCTCAAAATCCCAGTTGCATTTTTTGCAGAAATTGATAAACTGATCTTAAAATTCCTGTGGAAATGCAAGGGACCCAGAAGAACCAACACAATCTTGAAAAAAGAACAAAGAGGACTCATTTCTTGACTTTAAAACTTACTACAAAACTACAGTAGTCGAGATATTGTGAGACTGGCCTAAGGATAGACATATAGATTAAAAGAATAGAATGGAGAGTACAGAAATAAACCCTCACATTTATAATCAACTGACTTTCAACAAGGATGTCAAAATTAATGGGGAAAGAACAGTCTTAACAAAAGGTTTTGGGTCAAATGGATATCCACATGAAAAAGAATGAAATTAGACTCCTACTTCACATCATATATAAAAATTAACTCAAAATGTATCAGAGAACTAAATGAAAGAGCCAAAACAAAAAGCTGTTAGAAGAAAATGTAAGTGTAAATCTTCATGACTTTGTATTAGGCAAAGTCATTAAGTTGTAGCCTTCTTAGATACATCACCAAAAGCCCAAACAACAAAAGAAAAAATAGATAAAATGAATTTTATCAAAATTAAAAAATTTTGTGCTTCAAAAGACACCACTAAGGAAGTTAAAGGCAACCTACAGAATGTGCAAAAATATTTGCAAATCACGTATCTAATAAGGGACTCCAGAAAGGGCAAAAGATTTGAACAGATAGTTCTCCAAAGAAGATATACAAATGACTAATTAGCATACAAAAAGATATTCAACATCTTTATTCATTAGGGAAATGCTAATCAAAACCACAAAACCTCTTCATACCCACTAGGATGGCTCAAATCAAAAAGACAATAACGGGCTTCCCTGGTGGCGCAGTGGTTGAGAGTCCGCCTGCCGATGCAGGGGACACGGGTTCGTGCCCCGGTCCGGGAAGATCCCACATGCCCGGAGTGGCTGGGCCCGTGAGTCATGGCCGCTGAGCCTGTGCGTCCGGAGCCTGTGCTCCGCAACGGGAGAGGCCACAGCGGTGAGAGGCCCGCGTACCGGGGGGGAAAAAAAAAAAAAAAGACAATAACAAGTACTGGTGAGGATATGGAGAAATCAGAACACCCAAACATTATTGGTGGAATTGTAAAAAGGGACAGCCACTTTGGAAAACAGAAAAGGGACAGCCACTTTGGAAAACAGTTTGGCAGTCACTCAAAATGTTAAACAGAGTTTCCAAATGAATCAGCAATTTCACTCCTAGGTATGTACCCTAGAAAACTGAAAACATACATGCACAGAAAAATGTGTGCAAATATTCATAGCAGCATTATACATTATAGACAAAAAGTGGAAACCCAAATGTCCATTAACTAATGGATGAACAAAATGTGATATTTCCAAACAATGGAATATTACTTAGCAATAAAAAGAAATGAAGCATGTTACAACATGGATAAAATTTGAAAGCATTAAGCCAGTCACTAAAGGCCACATACTGTACGATTCCATTTATAAATGGCCAGAATAGGCAATCTACAGGTAGAAAGTAGATGTGACTGCCAGGTGCTGGAGAGTGAGAGAAAGAAGCACAGAGAGGGATTACTAACGGGTACAGGGCTTTTGGGGGGAAAATGTTCTAAAAACAGTGATAGTGGTGACAGTCACATAACTGTGAATATAACTGATTGTTGAACAACACAGGGGTTAGGGGCGACGACCCTCTGTGCAGTTGAAAATGAGTTTAACTTTACATTTGGCCCTCTGTATCCGAGGTCCTGCATCCTCAGATTCAACTGACTGGATTGTGTGGTACTGCAGCATTTATTTAGTGAAAGAAATCTACATATGAGTGGACCCATACAGTTCAAACCTGTGCTGTTCAAGGGTCCACTGTATTCAATATCCTAAAAAACCACTGAATTGAACACTTACAAAGGGTAAATTCTGTATATGTGAATTATATCTTAATAAAGCTCTTTATTTTTTTATTCTCTATTTTTTTAACTGAAGTATAGTTGATTTACAATGTTGTGCTAATTTCTGCTGTACAGCAAAGTGACTCAGTTATACACATATATACATTCTTTTTTAATATTTTCCATTATGGTTTATCCATAAAGCTGTTTATTTTTAAAAATGAGTTCAAAAGTGCTCATGTAATGTCCAGATTTTAATAAACTGAAGTGAAATAAAAAATATACATTCGCACAATATTAAAATAAGTTGATATTAACATTTGTTTCTGTTGGTTCCAAGTTAAAACTAAAGAAGTTAAAATTCCGAAATAAAATGTTAGTTTGAGGTATACGAATGCTTACATGTAGTGCTTTAGCAATCAGTTCTCCACCTTCAGGCCCAATGTCATTAAACATAAGGTTTAAGTAAATGAGATTATGTTGTTTCTAAAATAAGGAGAGAAAAGAAGCTATTACATATGTATTATTACAAATCAATAATATGTAAGAGCTGCTTTTTAAGTAAAAGTGTTTACCTACCAAAAAAAATCGTTATAACCAGGAAATTTCAAGGTCCAGCAAAAGAAAGGACCATTAAGGAAAAAAATCAACATGATCATTTAAACAAATATAATGGCAATATAAAGAAAATAACTATATTCATTTTTGATCAATGATTCAAAGTATGGATGTGCTTTATGTACTTAACCATAGTGTGTAAGTCTGCAAAAGATGACTCGAGGCTCTAGGTTCTAGCTCTACTGAGACCAAATACACAAATGGGTTTTTAGTATATTTCAAGTGTTATAAATATGGCACAGAGTCAGGACACTTGACATTTTGCAAAACTAGTGTTTTTTGTGTGTGTCATTAGACTAGGTGATTTCACCGTAAACAGAACTAAGAATATTTTGATGACGATGCTTTATTTGTGGTTGATGAAAATAACTTGGTTACTTCACTTTTTTTTTTTTTTAATCTTCACTCTGTCCTTACATTGTGTGCCATTTCATGGACATGAGAATTTTAAGATCATTTTAAGCTCATTAGAAGCACTTGTAGCAGATGAGAATGGAACAAATAGGAAATGAAAAAGCCAATTTAAGGGAGGAATTAAAAATGATATATGCTGCTTTAAACATTTTATTTTAACTGAAAATACAGACATACATACGTATGTGCCAATCTTCTGAAGTTGAAACAAAGCCTTTTCTTCAACGACACCTATTCTGATTGGTGGACCACACTGTCTTTCTTAAATAAAATGCAACCATAAAACAGCATTTCAGCTTGGGTATCTCCAAAGTGAAGTCTGCAATAAAGGGTTAGCTTAGCAGGCTAGGGGTGCTGAAACCCTGCACGTTCCAAAGAAAGGGCTGGTTCTTAACTGGGTCCTGGGAGAAAAAAAAATGAACCAAGAACATTTTGTAATAAAATAATACCTGAAGCAGTTTTGCAGCATAGGATGCGCCAACATCACTTATGAGGTTATATCTAACATCCAAACCTGGAGAACACAGATGAATAGAAGCTGATATTCCTTCTAGTGAACACTTAAAATCAGGCAAATGAAAGCTGGAAGGAATGATTCTTAAGGAGACATACCATTAATATATGGATTATTCTTTAAAATTCTGCAAAGAATCCAAAAATCTTCACCTGTTACTCTTTCTACTGGCATTAAGTGACAGTTACCAGCAACATTTAATGTGATTCCTGCCAATCTGTTAAAATATAAAAAAGAAATCCAGTAAAGAAATAAAACTATTTTTCCTTCATGTTTAGTAACATCATGGATAGCATTTACTGGAACCAAGTATGTACCACAATACAGATTTATATCAAATAACTTAAAGCTACTGAATATTCTACAGCTTTTGCAAAGCACTTTAATATATGCATAGTTTAATTTCTCAACCACAAGAAAACCAAAGTATTCCCACTTGACAGATAATGACATTGAAGACTTCAATGATTTGCATAAGTAAACCCAGCTCACAGGAGTTAAGGACAAACCTGGAACACAGACTTGGAGAATGCTGGTCTAGTCCTTTTTCAGTAAACTCCACTACCTCCAAGACCTAACTATGTCGATCATCTATGCTGAATCAAAAAGTATGTCCACTTTATCAAGCATTTGCAAATGGCTTTCAAATCACTCAGTGTTCCAGGATTTTCACACAGATGAATATCAGTGAATGTTACTGATGTAATCAAGTATTTGTCTTCCTTACCCCTTTTCAATTTCTTCGTCCACTTCTTGGAGTATATGCAATATAAAAGGTTTAATTTCCTGGGACTTTTCCATACATAGCTCATAATAATATTCCTGTAGACCGCCAATAGGTTCTGCAGCTTTTGAAAAATAAATGCATTACCCTTCATCACATATACATTATCCCAGGAGCTTCCCCCCCACCCCCGCCAAAAAAAAATTAGACTTCTTTCAAAGATACAAATGTGTGCGTATAGAGTTGAGGGCAGGGTGAAGAAAAGGAGATGACGTTAAGAATACAGAAAGGGGGGCTTCCCTGGTGGCGCAGTGGTTGCGTGTCCGCCTGCCGATGCAGGGGAACCGGGTTCGTGCCCCGGTATGGGAGGATCCCACGTGCCGTGGAGCGGCTGGGCCCGTGAGCCATGGCCGCCGGGCCTGCGCGTCCGGAGCCTGTGCTCCGCAACGGGAGAGGCCGCAACAGAGGGAGGCCCGCACACCACAAAAAAAAAAAAAAAAAAAAAAAAAAAGAATACAGAAAGGGAAGAAAAATAAGAAGGAATGGGAGAGAAGAAAAATGCTGTTTGGAGAACTAGGGCCATAGAAGTACCCACTGAGAGTGGGCAGACACTAACTTTGAAGTGACACAAAGGGAGAACTAACCTCTGTTATGTAACAGGCCTGGCAGCTGAGGAAAATGATGTCCAGAGAAATTACATATTTTGCCTAAAATCATACAGATAATAAGGGCAGAGTACAGAATCATACTGACTCCAAAGTCTCTTCCTACTCTGCTATAATGGGTTAGGGTGACTCAAGATTGCTTATCATGGCTTCAAACAGAGACAATTTTATCATAGAGTCTAAACTCAAAAGGGATCTGAAAAATCACCAAGTCCAACAGGCTTCTTGGAGACCCTCTATACCATGCACGTTGATGGCATTTGAATACAGCTCTGTCTGTTCTTCCTAACACCAAGTTGAGGCCTAGCTCACAGAAGCGCTTCACCTACCCTGGCCTTCCATTTCCTCTTTCTAAAGGTGATTTTCCCTGTCCAGTCCTTAATAAGGAAGACAGAAACAAAACAGGAGTTAAGAACTTGTTCCTCTGTTATACCTGCACTTTTCCTTAATGGTCTTATTATTTTCGATATTACTTAAAAAAAAATTTTTACTGGAGTATAGTTGATTTACAATGTTGTGTTGGTTTCAGGTGTACAGCAAAGTGAATCAGTTATACATATACATATATCCACTCTTTTTAAGATTCTTTTCCCATATAGGTCATTACAGAGTACTGAGTAGAGTTCCCTGTGCTATACAGTAGGTCCTTATTAGTTATCCATTTTATATACAGTAATGTGTATATATCAATCCCAGTCTTCCAATTTATCTCTCCCCCCTCCCCTTCGCTATTACTTTAAAAGCATCCTTTTTGAGGCCCAGGCCTTCGTGGGTAGAAGGTATGCTGGCACTTTTCTTAGAAGCACACACCACTGTCTGTATTTTCTGTCCTACCTTTTGGGTATGTCTCTTTAAGAGTCCATGCTCAGAGATATCACTACTCAATCAGCCTGAGGTCTTTAGGATCCAGCTTCTCTAAGTCTCTACATCTCAAAGATCTTATTTGCTGAGTGGATTTCTGCACTATATGAACTAAAGAGTGCTAAACAAATGTGCAAAACAAGATTTAAGATGAGGAACATCATATTACAAGTGAAAGCAAATAAACTTTTCTTACAGTTTTTTAAAATAAACGTTTAAAAAATAAATTTAGGGGACTTCCCTGGTGGTCCAGTAGTTAGGACTCTGTGCTTTCACTGCACTGCACTGCAGCCCAAATAAATAAATAAATAAATTTAACCCACACTTATTTCAGATAACTTGGAAATTTCAATATCAAAAAGAAAATAAAGAAAAAAAAAAAGACGGGGCTTCCCTGGTGGCGCAGTGGTTGCGCGTCCGCCTGCCGATGCAGGGGAACCGGATTCGCGCCCCGGTCTGGGAGGATCCCACATGCCGCGGAGCAGCTAGGCCCGTGAGCCATGGCCGCTGAGCCTCCGCGTCTGGAGCCTGTGCTCCGCAACGGGCGAGGCCGCAGCAGAGGGAGGCCTGCATACCACCAAAAAAAAAAGGAAAAGAAAAGAAAAGAAACATTCATCAGCAATCCCACTACCAAAGAACCACCACAACTGAGGTCTGGGGGTATTTCTTCCCTATTATTTTTCTTTTTCTGTATCCTTTTTTTCTTCAGTTAACATTGTGAGCAGCTTTCCCATATCATTAGATATTCTCTGAAAATTTTTAATGTCAGCATAATTTCTGTCTTGTGGATGGATGTACGTAAGAAATCTTTCACTTACCAGATATAAAATAGATAAACAACAAGGACCTACTATATAGCACAGGGAACTATATTCAGTATCTTGTAATAGCCTACAATGGAAAAGAATCTGAAGAAGAATACACCTATATATACATATGTATAACTGAATCACTGTGCTAGACACCTGAAACTAACACAATATTGTAAATCAACTATACTTCAATTAAAAAAATATTTTTTTAAAGAAATCTTTCACTTACTTTAGGAAATTTTCATGTATTTAAATAATACTTTAGCACAATATTTCCCAAATTGTGTTCTGTGGAATACTAATCTACAAGATGATCAAAGATGCTCTAAATAGAATAGGTTTTATTGTCAAATAAGTTTGGGAAATGATGAATTGAACAATGCTAAACAGATTCCTATCTACAACACTTCTCAGGACATTTAAAACTCTCAGGTGCTCAAAGATTCCTCAGATTGTTGAGCCTGGCGGGGAGGGAGGTTTAAAAGTGCTCCCAGGGGGGGCTTCCCTGGTGGCGCAGTGGTTGGGAGTCCGCCTGCCAAAAAAAAAAAAAAAAAAAGTGCTCCCAGACTTAGGACTTTTGTGACCATGGTTAACATGGAATGCAATCCCAAAAATGCTAGTTTAGCGTCCTCAACAGAAAACAAAGCAAGTAGATCTCAAACGGATTTACTTGCTGGAGCTGGGCTCCCACTGGGTTTCTTTCCTCTCTTCTGGCTACAACTTTCCTCGGTATTAAAAATGTTAAACAAAATTTCAGAAATAGAGACCTGATTGAAATAAAAACGTGTTTATTTGGGGTTTGTTAGGACTGCAACCCAGGAGACACAGATCCAAGACGCACTTGAACTGTGTTCCACCAGACTACAAAATGGTGGGGGCTTATAAAGGCAAAAAACCCACAAGGTTACATAAATTGTCAAGAATTAGGATTGGAGCTGGCAAGAAGTAAGGGTGCTTGGTAAGCAAGGATTGGTTAGGAGTCTGAAACAATTACAAAATTGCAAAGGTGGGGGTAATTTGAAACTACAAGGTTGCAACTAGCAGCTGCTAGCAGATTCTGTTTTGAAAACAGCTGGTAGTGTCCTTGAGTCTGAAACAGTTCAGAGAAAATTCAAGTTCTCAGTGATGAAGGAATGCATCTGAAATCATTTCCACAATGGCCACTTGGCTCCATTTTGCATGCCTGTACCACAGTTACTCCATTTTGATTTTTAAACGATCTTAAGTATGTCATCAAAGAGAAGAGAGGATTGCCCTGAGAATTTCTCTGACGTTCACTCTGCCTGCCCTCGGCTGGCACAACCGTATCCAGGACACACAGACAGATGTCAGACTTACAGGTCAAGTTTTTGTGAAGACATGAAGGAATCTTAGATTACAAACTAAATATAGCTAAAGAAATTTACAAGAATATTTGTATTTAATTACCTGGCCATGGATGTAGATTATTTTAAAGCTTCAGCTATATCTTTCTGCTACTCTCTCTTTTGTTTAAAATTCACCTAAGTATTGTATGTCAGGATTCTATGGCACCAATAATTTATTTCCTATAGTGTATTCATATTAGGAGAAAATAATAAACCAGTCTGCAAATTGTAAAGCAAAACCTAGGAATAACCAATTACACAAGAAAATGTCAAGACTCTACCCTAGATTTCATTTTTAATCCACACGGGAGTCTTGAATTCCAAATAATTTTTACTTAACAGCCTGTTTAAAAAATTCTAGTTAAGGGCTCATTTTGCAGGTGGTCCCCAATGCCCTCCTATACTGGAACAGCCAAGTACTGGGAAATCCAAGGGTTGAGGGTGTCAGACTTGGGTGCCTATCCAGAACGTCTGTGTGACGCTGATCAAGTTACTTAAATTCTTCGATCTTAAATTTCCTCTTATGCTAAAAGCAGAGTATATCAATGCTCATCTCATGGTGCTTTGAGGAATACGAAGGCTTCTGGCACAATTCCATATCCACAACACAAGTGTCCAAAATGGAAATGGTGGAGGGAGAGGGCGTTCACACTATACTTAACTTGCTACCGGATAATTCATGGGTGCAGAAATACTTAAAACCAAGCTGGCGCAGAGGTGCAAAGAGCGGTTTCCAGACCCTCTCGCCCACCTGGGCCCTGCTCTCTGGAGACTGCACAAAAAGGAGCCCAAGAAGTATATCCAGACAACCTTCTCAGAGACCGTAAGAGCAAAGCGACACACACACTTTAGTACTTCAGGACAACCCACCGCGCGAACTGCGTACCCGCTGCAGGAACTTGGGGCTCCGCTCCCGCCTGCGTTTGGGAGCGCCTCGAAGTTTCGGCCACAGCTGGGGTACGGCCCGAAGTTCCGGCCACAGCTGGGGTTCCCAGGGGCACCCTCCCGCCGGACCACCTCTGGCCCGAAGTCTGCTCGGAGGAATCGGCCTGGCCCCGACGGCCCTCGCCCGTTTCGTCCGGGCCGGGCCGGCGCCAAAGCACCCCCTATTTCTTACCGCTACCGTCGGCCGCAGCCCACGCCGGAGTAGGGGTCGTAGATGGGGCGGAAGGTGGGGTCCGGGACTCAGGCCTGGCCTGCTGCGGGCTACGCTTCATGCTCTCTGCCTCCCGCGGGCCGCGGCAGCGGCGTTGTCATGACGACCGCGCGCGTGAGCCAGCCGCCCCAGGCCGCCAAAGATCTGAGCCGGGAGCAGATCCACCGCGCGACCCTGAGCGCCGGAACCAGCCGGCTGTGGCGACCTTCGCCATTACTCCCTTGGTCCCTGAGGCCTGATTGGACGGGCAGTGACCGCCGATGCTATGGAGGCTCCTTGGTCACCCCGTCTGGGTCCAGGTCACCTGCCCTGGGTTAAAGACACACTGAGGGAGGGCACGCTGGCTCCTTTGCAGGGAGAAGTTCTCGAGGTTTAGGGGGCACAGCTGATGGGCTAGGGCCCGGGGATACAAAGACGATTATGACACAGTCCTTTCCCCAAAGTGTGCAAATACCTGCGGAGGCCAGGCGCAAAAGCACAGAGTGGCACTAGCACGGATAGGGCGCGGAGGTAAGGGATCATAAAGGGGCTTGTCGATCAGTCTTGTGGAGGGGTGGGGGCATCAGGGAGGGCTTCTTGGAAGAGGTGTCATCCTGACTGGCCCGGGTGAACCTGCCAGAGGGCAAAACTGCTTTGTGCGTTTCTGGAGATGTGCAGGTTCTTGGGGCTGCCCAAATGAGCCCAGACTGTGTCTGTATTGGGGGCGAAGGGGGAGCTGTGTGGCAAGCGAGGCCAGATCCACGTGGAGTCCTGTGCATCCTCTGAGAAGCAGAGCTGTTATGGGGCAGGGCGCTGGGAGCTCTCAGATGGGGAACAGCTGATGGAGGATGGATTTGACACGACCTAGGGGAGATGCAGTATGAAGCAGCTCAGGAGAGATCATAAAGCCTCAGCTAAGACTGGACTTTGGGGAATGAGAAGGAGACAGAACCCAGCGATAGTTACAGGGTAACATGGTCAGGATTTGGTACTTGGGCCTGGGGGAGAGAAGAAAAGGAGGGAGGGAAGGAAGGCCCTCTATTTGGGGTTACCATAGATCAAAGAGAAGTGGAAGGCCCCTGTAGAGCAGCGGTCCCCAACCTTTCTGGCACCAGGGACCGGTTTCGTGAAAGACAATTTTTCCACAGACGGGGGTGGGGGGTGGGGTGGGGGGGGCCTTGGGGAAGGATCAGCAGGTCTGTGGAACAAGCCAGAACAGACCGTTCTCTCAGCAAACCATGGTGGGGGGTGAGAGGGGCGGGGGATGGTTCAGGCGGTAACGTGAGCGATGGGGAGCGATGGGGAGGGCAGATGAAGCTTCGCTCACTCGCAGCCACTCAACTTCTGCTGTGCGGCCTGGTTCCTAACAGGCCGTGCGGTCCATGGCCCGGGGCTTGGGAACCCCTGCTGTAGAGGACTCTGGAGCCAGTCAGAGACTCCTTGCCTGAGCAAAGGTGCAAGGAAGATCCTCAAGGTAAAAACAGGCCATTTAGGAAGACAGTTCAAAGGTGAAAAACAAAATGTCTGAGTCCTCTCTCCTTCCCACTACCCCACCAGCCAATTCCAGACCACCGCTCCACTGCCAAGACATTGTGCCAGGCAAGGCAGAGGTCTCTTGAAACCCTGTGTAGCCCACAGATTTTAAGCATCACTTGAAGTATTTCTTCAGATTACACATGATGATGATAGAAAAGACAATTATGTTTTCATTTACCCCACGTGCTACCAACAAAGTTGAGAGGTAGCCTGAAATACTAAAGTGTGAGTGCAGGTGCAATTCAGCTCCCCCCTTCCCTATTCCTCCCTTAAAGTCTTTTGAGTTAAGAAAATAGGGGAAAGAGAGGCTGAGGATTAATTAATTGCTGCCCCAGGGGAAGGGAAGAAAACTCTTCCAAAGGAGCAAGAAGGGCAGAATTAGATTTTGTTCTAGAGAGTGACTAACAAACAGGGTCAGAACAGAATAAACAGGAAAGAGCTGCTTTAACCAGACAAACAGCACCTACAGCACTGTTCTCCCCATCTGCCTTAGCAAAACAAAAACAGTATTTACGCAGAAGGACAGCCTGCAGTGTCAAAATGCGAATCAAATAGGATGGTCAAAAAGACACCACATGTACAGCTCATATCCATTAGTACCTTTCTTGTGACCCCCCAGTGATTTCCAGGTATGGAGGAGGTATGTAGTTTGGGAAAAAAACACCCTCCCTGATTGGGGGGTAGGGAAGCAGGGGGGAGGGATGCTGAGTGGATTCACTGGGTGCTTATGTGTCAAGAACTCGGAGTAGAGGTCTAACTGGAATCTGAGCTTTCTAGAAGTCAGAACCAAAGAAAATATGCAAGGATGTCATTGTTCCTTGTCGTCCCTCGGTATCCTCAGGGATTAGTTCCAGGACCCACTCGGATCCCAATATCCGTGGATGCTCAAGTCCCTTATATAAAACAACATAGTATTTGCATATAACCAATGCACATCCTCCTGCATCCTTTAAATCACCTCTAGACCACGTATAATACCTAATACAATGTAAATGCTATATAAACAGCTGTAAATACTATGTAAAAGCTATGAAATAGTTGCGAGGGCACAGCAAATTCAAGCTTTGCTTTTTGAAACTTTCTGGATTTTTTTAGTCGAATATTTTTCATCTGAGGTTGGTCAAATCCATGGATGTGGAACCATCATACACGGAGGGCTGACTGTATGCGATCCCCATGCTTCAATAAAAGGCAGCATTTACACTTCTCTGGCACCTTATAGTAGGAAGGCTTAGTAGGTGTATATTTATAAAAGTAACTTAATAGACATGTCTTTGACTATAGTTTTGTAGAAGATCCAGAAATATTTTTCAAATGATTCTTTCTTTTATTGTTATTTTATTTAAAAAGCCGACAGCATGGTGTTTAATTATGACTTAAGGAAGTCATGTCTTGAGGAAACACAGATAATATGGTCTAGTAAGTTATTTCCTGGTAATATGGAGATAGAATTCAAAGGATCTGGGGAAATTAATATTTAATATATTCATTAGCTATTTTTCCCAACTTTCAGATGGCTCAACTGAGCTGCTAGCAAGCAGAGTAAATTCCTGGTTGAATTTTCTGCTGAAGTGCTGATTTCTGGTGGGGTTAATGCATACATGTTGTTTGTGTACTGAATATGGAAAAATTGGTGTTCTGTTATTAAAAATGTTTTGGCCCATGGATAAAAGAAGAGTGAGTTATATGAAGTCTACATTCTTATCTTCTGAAGAGATGAGAAAGTATATCAATTAGTAAATGGAACAGTGCCCAATGCCTTCTTGCTCATTCGTTATGCAAGATAACAGTTTGAAAACCCAAATTTTAAAAAAGAAAAAGAAGAAAAAAGGTTTTGTTTATAAATTACTAGGTCTATAGTTTGGTGGTATGGTGAAAGATATAAACATTTTTGAAATGGATAAAATGCCACTTTGAGTCTATTTAAAAGAAATAAGTCCTGAGAAGCTATTTCAGATCAATAATTTGGCAACAGTACGGATGGGGGCACACTGCTCAGTATGAGCTAACAATTCTGGCAAAAGAATGTTCCACGAAGTCCCTTTTCATCTTTAGATCACTGATCAGAGGTTTTCAAAAGGACAGGGTTGCTGGATCCCAGCTTGGTGGAACTCCTCACTCTACAAACCTTTCAAAGATCATTATCAGATAATAGGTTTCCCACCCCCACCCAACCACCCAACACCGTTTCTCTTAAAAAAAAAAAATCAAGAGTCTCAATATCCCAGTACTAACTACCATCAGTTCCTACTCACAGAACACTTCTAACACCAAATGTGTGGGTTTTGCGCAACAAACAATTCTCCAGTTCTCTCCAGACACCAACTAAGTGTCCTATAATTTAGTTCTGACACTATCTGAAGTTAGCACAGACCCCACAGATTTCGGGCTCAGTCCCACAAGACTGCTTCCTACTTCAGATAGCACTCCAAAGTCCTGGGTTGTCACTGGTACTTCTACCAAAGGAGGTTCCCAGACTCCCTTTGCAGATTCAATGATTTGCTTTAATGGGTCACAGAATTCAGGGGAACACTTTACTTACTGACAGAGAGGAAGAAATTTTCATCTCCCCTTCTAGGTTCTTCTGGCTCATCTAAGAATTAAATTGGGTCTTCCCTGGTGGCGCAGTGGTTGGGAGTCCGCCTGCCGATGCAGGGGACGCGGGTTCGTGCCCCGGTCCGGGAGGATCCCACATGCCGCGGAGCGGCTGGGCCCGTGAGCCATGGCCGCTGGGCCTGTGCGTCCGGAGCCTGCGCTCCGCAGCGGGAGAGGCCGCAGCAGTGAGAGGCCCGCATACCGAAAAAAAAAAAAAAAAGAATTAAATTGACCTGAGACAGATCAACAGAAGAGAGTCAAACAAAAATTTAATAACATGTATCCGTGGGAGAGACCCAGGAAAACTGAATAACTCACCAGAATGGCTGAAAACCTCACCTTAAATATCATCTTCAGCTAAAGACAAAAGAGGATATTAGGGGTAGTGGTTTTGGACTTCAAAGGGAAGGAAGGTAATTCACGTGGAGATGGAAAAGCAAATGTGTGGTAAATAAATGTTTGCTGGGCCATGCAGAGACAATAGGATACAGGATGGACTCTGATCTTTAGGTTCTGCCTAGAGTTTCCCCCAACACATCTACCCCATATTTTGGGCAGATATCTCTGGTGATAGCTCTATTGAGGGAACAGGCCCTCTATCTAAATTCTTTTAGGCAGCTAAGATGAAGTTTAAAGTTTCTTCCTGAAACTTCTCTAGGCAGGAAACACAAGAGAAGGAAAAGATCTACAATAACAAACCCAAAACAATTAAGAAAATGGTAATAGGAACATACATATCGATAATTACCTTAAATATAAATGGATTAAATGCTCCAACCAAAAGACATAGACTGGCTGAATGGATACAAAAACAAGACCAATATATATGCTGTCTACAAGAGACCCACCTCAGACCTAGGGACAC
>NC_041214.2:63266688-63267463 GCF_002837175.3 Physeter macrocephalus
AACAAGATGGACTTAATTGATATTTATAGGACATTCCATCCAAACACAACAGAACACACTTTCTTCTCAAGTGCACATGGAACATTCTCCAGGATAGATCACATCTTGGGTCACAAATCAAGCCTTGGTAATTTAAGAAAACTGAAATAGTATCAGGTATCTTTTCCAGCTACAACTCTATGAGACTAGATATCAATTACAGGAAAAAAACTGTAAAAAATACAAACACATAGAGGCTAAACAATACGCTACTAAATAACCAAGAAATCACGGAAGAAATCAAAGAGGAAATCAAAAAATACCTAGAAAAAAATGACAATGAAAACACAACGGCCCAAAACCTATGGGACGCAGCAAAAGCAGTTCTAAGCCCCAAAGTTAGCAGAAGGAAAGAAATCATAAAGATCAGATCAGAAATAAATGAAAAAGAAATGAAGGAAATGATAGCAAAGATCAATAAAACTAAAAGCGGGTTCTTTGAGAAGATAAACAAAATTGATAAACCATTAGCCAGACTCATCAAGAAAAAAAGGGAGAAGACTCAAATCAATAGAATTAGACATGAAAAAGGAGAAGTAATCACTGACACTGCAGAAATACCAAGGATCATGAGATATTACTACAAGCAAATATATGCGAAGAAAATGGACAACCTGGAAGAAATGGACAACTTCTTAGAAAAGCACAACCTTCCGAGACTGAACCAGGAAGAAATAGAAAATATAAACAGACCAATTACAAGCACTGAAATTGAAACTGTGATTAAAAATCTTCC
>NC_041214.2:63268735-63269545 GCF_002837175.3 Physeter macrocephalus
GCAATCCCTATCAAACTACCAATGGCATTTTTCACAGAACTAAAACAAAAAATTTCACAATTTGTATGGAAATACAAAAGACCCCGAATAGCCAAAGCAATCTTGAGAAAGAAAAACAGAGCTGGAGGAATCAGGCTCCCCAGTTTCAAACCATACTGCAAAGCTACAGTAATCAAGACTGGCACAAGTATGGTACTGGCACAAACACAGAAATATAGATCAATGGAACAAGATAGAAAGCCCAGAGATAAACCCACACACATATGATCACCTTATCTTTGATAAAGGAGGCAAGGATATACAATGGAGAAAAGACAGCCTCTTCAATAAGTGGTGCTGGGAAAACTGGACAGCTACATGTAAAAGAATGAAATTAGAACACTCCTTAACACCATACACAAAAAGAAACTCAAAATGGATTAAAGACCTAAATGTAAGGCCAGACACTATAAAACCCTTAGTGGAAAACATAGGCAGAATGCTCTATGACTTAAATCACAGCAAGGTCCTTTCTGACCCACCTCCTAGAGAAATGGAAATAAAAGCAAAAATAAACAAATGTGACCTAATGAAACTTATGAGCTTTTGCACAGCAAAGGAAACCATAAACAAGATGAAAAGACAACCCTCAGAATGGGAGAAAATATTTCCAAATGAAGCAACGGACAAAGGATTAATCTCCAAAATATACAAGCAGCTCATGCAGCTCAATATCAAAAAAACTACCCAATCCAAAAATGGGCAGAAGACCTAAATAGCTATTTCTCCAAAAAGATATACAGATTGCCAACCAACACATGAGAGGATGCT
>NC_041214.2:63269910-63281976 GCF_002837175.3 Physeter macrocephalus
GTGCCCATCAACAGATGAATGGATAAAGAAGATGTGGCACATATATACAATGGAATATTACTCAGCCATAAAAAGAGGTGGATGGACCTAGAATCTCATACAGAGTGAAGTAAGTCAGAAAGAGAAAAACAAATATCGTATGCTAACACATATATACGGAATCTAAAAAAACAAACAAAAAAAAGGTTCTGATGAACCCAGGGGCAGGACAGGAGTAAAGACGCAGATGCAGAGAATGGATTTGAGGACATGGGGAGGGGGAAGGGTAAGGTAGGACAAAGTGAGAGAGTGGCATGGACATATATACACTACCAAATGAAAAACAGGGCTTCCCTGGTGGCGCAGTGATTGAGAGTCCGCCTGCCGATGCAGGGGACACGGGTTCGTGCCCAGGTCCGGGAAGATCCCACATGCCGCAGAGCGGCTGGGCCCGTGAGCCATGGCCGTTGGGCCTGCGCGTCCGGAGCCTGTGCCCCGCAACAGGAGAGGCCACAACAGTGAAAGGCCCGCATACCGCAAAAAAAAAAAAAAAAAAGAAAGAAAGAAAGAGAAAGAAACAAATGTAAAACAGACAGCTAGTGGGAAGCAGCTGCATAGCACAGGGAGATCAGCTCGGTGCTCTGTGACCACCTAGAGGGGTGGGATTGGGGAGGGGTGAAATGCAAGAGGGAGCAGATATGGGGATATATGTATATGTGTAGCTGATTCACTTTGTTATACAGCAGAAACTAACCCAACAATGTAAAGCAATTATACTCCAATAAAGATGTTAAAAAAAAAATTTCTTCTTGAGTTTTTTTGGGCCTTGATTGTTTTCACCTTGAAATAATCTGTACACTAAAGAGATATTTTAGGATGGCAAGTTTTGCTTCCCTACATTACTATTACCAGTTTATTTTAAAGAATACAACTCAGGAACAACCAAATGGAAGAGATGCATAGGGCAGTGTATGGGGAAGTGATGCAGAGCTTCTGTGCCCTCTCCAGGCACACCACCCTCCAGTACTCTATGTGTTCACCAACTCAGAAGCTCTCTAAACCAAAGATGGTTTTTATGAAGATTCATTACAGAGGCATGATTGATTAAATCATTGGCCATTGGTGATTTAACTCAATCTCCAGCCCTTCTCCCCTTCTCTAAGGTTGGGGGCTGAGGCTGAAAGGTCCATCCCTCTAAACATGTGTTCTTTCCTCTGGCAACCAGCCTCCATCCTGAAACTATCTGGGGCCCCAACTAGAGTCACCCGATTAGTATAAACTCAGGTGTGGTTGAAAGGGGCTTATTATGAATAGCAAGAGATGCTCCATTCCTCTATTCTCACTCCTATTACTCAGAAAATTCCAAGGGTTTTAGAAGTTCTTGTGCCAAGATCTTGGGGAAAAAGACCAAGACCATATATTTCTTATTATATCACAGTATCACACCCAGAGAATCTGCCTTTATTATTAGCTGAGCCATGTAGATTCTCCCTTGCCCCTGCCCAAAATCTGAAGTTACTTGCTTATAGAAAGTTGTCCACTCAAGTCGGAAGTTTATACGGAACTTCATCTCAGTATTACTTGAGAGGAGACTTATAATTTTTTCAAGGGATTTTATAGTTTCCCAGAAATTTTTATCAAAGCAAGGGGTGGTGTTACCATTACACGATTCTCCAGTCCTAGGTTAATTAAGGTTACTTTTAGCTTGTCTGTGTTAGAGGGAGAAGATCTCCCAGGTGAAGTTTTAAGTAAAATATTGAAATTATTTTAACTAGAAATGGTTATTTTTGCTATCAGAGAGAGTCACACGTCATATTAACCTCAGGACCCTAATCTTACCTATCCAGTTTGTGTGTAATTAGGCTTGGAGACAGAAGTATCAACACATGATGCAAACTTGAGAGAGTTATTTTCTTAAATGGTTTTCTTGGGCATTAAATTTACACAAAGAAGGGCTATTTATTAAACTCTCCAAACCCTCACTCCTTGAAATGACGATGCAACAGTAATTCCACTCTGAAACTTCTCAGTAATACTGGGTTGTAATAAGTTAATTCGACCATATTCAGAAAGTAATCCCTAGGAAAAAATAGCCAATAAAGAATCAGTCTTCCCCATTCTTATTTACTGGCAGCTGTTGCAAATCCTGGCTTTAGAACATCTTTTTATTAAGTCCACTAAGCATATACAGTATAAATAGCTTTCAGAGGGCTAGCAACTTGATTCCAAACACATATGGGATATGATTAATGGGAGATAATACACACACACATTCAAGACCTTCTAGGAAGGTGTCATCACGGAGCAGGATGAATGTTAAGAGAAATACGTTCTTTTATGTGTCTGGAAGCCCAAATGTACTTGTGCAAACCCTAATTCGAGTGGCCAGTGCACACAAATTTCCCCCAGATGACTGTGTAGGAAGACCGGAAAAGAAAAATCAGGGCTGAAACTTCACACCCAAGAAGAAAGGTTTTAATTAAAACCAGGCTTCTCGTGAACAAATGATGTTAAAAACCTAGGTGAGGAGGTGAGGTTAAGTCAGATGCTCTGCTCCTGCTTCCTACTGTGTCCTGAGAAGAGCCCTTTTAGTTATTTACTTTCTTTACCTGTGAAACAGGGATTGTAATGGTGCCTCCTTAGAGTTCTTGTGAGGATTAAATTGGTTAAGTAAAACCTAGAGCACATAACTAAGTGTCCTTGGTGTTCTCTATTTCTATTTTGTTTATATTATCACCTCAGTCTGGATACCGTTGATCGCCTAGGAGCTGTCAGCATTGTCAGTCATCTGTATTTAGGAAATGAGATTTTATCCTACAGGACTGAACAGTATTAGATAAGGACAAAGATGTTGGAGACAACTAGTTCTAGACATAATTTAATCCATGATACATCTTCTCCGGCTTTTTTTTTTTTTTTTTGGCCACACAGCTTGCGGGATTCCCTGACCAGGGATCGAACCTGGGCCCATGGCAGTGAAAGCACTTAGGCCTAACCACTGGACCACCATGGAATTCCCCATCTTCTCCTTTCTTTAAATAACAGAGGACAACACCATCCCAGAGCTCTTTTTGAGGCTAGGCATATAGCAACGAGGTTCTGAACCACAGGCTGCTATGCTGCAAGAAGCAATAATATTAAGTGTGGGGCTGGAAACTCCCCTCCTCCATCTTGTCTGGGCTTCTGTGCTAGATGGGAGGCCTAGTCCTCCAGCAGGAAAGCCGCCACCCAAAAAGGCAAGTCAGAGATGCCACAATCAACCTGGTCACCATCATGTCATAGTCTTCCCTGCCTTCCCCCTTAGGCTGTGCATGTGTGTGTGTGTGTGTGTGTGTGTGTGTGTGTGTGTATTAATAACCAAGGGCTTAGTCTTCTGCAATATGAAATTAACGTCTTAGATTTGTAAGATTTATCAATCTAGTAAAGTCTGCCACTTTTGTTATTATTCAAGATTGTCTTTTGCATTGCCACCAGATTTGGTATCCTTCAGAGAAATAAAATTTAGTTGATTAAATTTAGTGCTCACTACGACACAACATAAAATGTAGGTTTTTGTGTTTCATGTTGGGAGAGGACTCCTCTTTCTCCTAACACGTTGACTCATATTTTAAAAATAAGATTGTCTAATTTCAATTTTTAGAAATGCCTCTTGTGATTCTATTTTCAGGTTGGATGTGGAAGGTTGCAAAAGATCATTGCTCTTACCATAAACACCGAGAAAACATTAGGAAAAAAATAGTATTTTAAAATATTGCATTTTGGGGAGTTCCCTGGTGGCTTAGTGGTTAGGATTCCGGGCTTTCACTGCCGTGACCTGCGTTCAGTCCCTGGTCAGGGAACTGAGATCCCGCAAGCTGCGTGGCCAAAAAACGAAACAAAAATTCCATTTTTCCTTTTAAATCCCCCAGAGAGTTGTGGATGTAAAAAAGGCCAGTAGAATTAAATTCCAGAGATGGACTAGCCGTTGCTAAATAAGGAGAGACCAGTGGGCACGTTCATGCCCGGTGGCATTTTCAAGTTTGGGGGCTGGCGGGTGGAGAAGCAAGCCTGCCATAGGCATAGGCAAAGGAACTTCTGGGACAAGGAAAAACCAGCCAAACTTTTAACAGCCATGTGTGAACGGGCACGGTGGATTAGAATCTGTGAAACCGAGGGTAGTCATCAGTCAGATCCATTAAACTATAACTTGCTTAATAAATAATAAACAGTAACCTGTCTTCACTGATCAAGCTCGCTTTAACTGTTTTTACAAAAACTTGCGTATCCTCCAAGCATCGAGTAGCCTAAACAATACATTACAAGACGTATTTCATATAGTATATATATATATATATACTATATATATATACTATCTATATACTATATAGATAGTATATATATATAGTATATAGTATCATATAGTATATATGAAATACGTCTTGTAATGTATTGTTTAGGCTACTCGATGCTTGGAGGATACGCAAGTTTTTGTAAAAACAGTTAAAGCGAGCTTGATCAGTGAAGACAGGTTACTGTTTATTATTTATTAAGCAAGTTATAGTTTAATGGATCTGACTGATGACTACCCTCGGTTTCACAGATTCTAATCCACCGTGCCCGTTCACACATGGCTGTTAAAAGTTTGGCTGGTTTTTCCTTGTCCCAGAAGTTCCTTTGCCTATGCCTATGGCAGGCTTGCTTCTCCACCCGCCAGCCCCCAAACTTGAAAATGCCACCGGGCATGAACGTGCCCACTGGTCTCTCCTTATTTAGCAACGGCTAGTCCATCTCTGGAATTTAATTCTACTGGCCTTTTTTACATCCACAACTCTCTGGGGGATTTAAAAGGAAAAATGGAATTTTTGTTTCGTTTTTTGGCCACGCAGCTTGCGGGATCTCAGTTCCCTGACCAGGGACTGAACGCAGGTCACGGCAGTGAAAGCCCGGAATCCTAACCACTAAGCCACCAGGGAACTCCCCAAAATGCAATATTTTAAAATACTATTTTTTTCCTAATGTTTTCTCGGTGTTTATGGTAAGAGCAATGATCTTTTGCAACCTTCCACATCCAACCTGAAAATAGAATCACAAGAGGCATTTCTAAAAATTGAAATTAGACAATCTTATTTTTAAAATATGAGTCAACGTGTTAGGAGAAAGAGGAGTCCTCTCCCAACATGAAACACAAAAACCTACATTTTATGTTGTGTCGTAGTGAGCACTAAATTTAATCAACTAAATTTTATTTCTCTGAAGGATACCAAATCTGGTGGCAAGTAAACTGATATTTTTTTCTTTCTTTTCACATTTCAGATTTTGAATATTTGAACTTTCCATCAGAATAATGTCAAATGACAGCACAAAATCAGAACATTCATCTAGAATTCATCAGAAAAATGATCCACAACAGGTCTCTGATAAAACATTTTTCATTGACGCTTCTAATCAGAGCTTGCTTACCATTCCAGCGGAGATTTTAGGCTTACGAGAATTAGAGGAAGTGCATCTGGAAAACAACCAGATTGCAGAAATCCCCAAGGATATTCAGCATTTAAGGAATGTCAGGATCCTCTACCTGAACAAGAACAAGCTGAAGAATCTGTGCCCCGAGCTGGGGAAGCTGAGCAACCTGGAGGACCTGGACCTGAGCGACAACCCGCTCCTGGCCTCCTCCCTTCGGGTCCTCAGCGGCATCCGCAAGTTGCGTGAGCTCCGTCTCTACCGCACGGACCTGGCGGAGATCCCCATCCTCGTCTGTAAACACCTTCACCACCTCGAGCTGCTCGGACTGGCTGGAAACCACCTGAAATCTCTGCCCAAGGAAATGGTGAACCAGACCAAACTGAGGGAGATCCACCTGAAGCAAAACCAATTTGAAGTTTTCCCTCTGGAGCTGTGTGGTCTCTACAACCTGGAGATCATCGACCTGGATGAGAACAAGCTAAGTGTCATCCCAGAAGAGATTGGGAACCTGACGAAGCTGAAGAAGTTCTACGTGGCCTACAACAGCCTGCCTGTTCTCCCGGAGTCGCTGTGCCAGTGCTCCAAGCTGTCGGTGCTGGATTTATCCCACAATCGCCTCCACTCCATCCCGCACACCCTGGCCGAGCTCTCGCAGGTGACGGAGATTGGGCTGAGCGGGAACCACCTGGAGAAGGTGCCGCACCTCCTTTGCAGGTGGACCTCTCTGCACCTGCTCTACCTGCACAACACCGGCCTGCGGGTGCTGTGCCGCCCCTTCCGACGCCTGGTTAACCTGCGCTTCCTCGATCTCAGCCAGAACCATCTGGAACGCTGTCCGTTGCAGATCTGTGAGCTGCAGAACCTGGAGATCCTGGCGCTGGATGATAATAAAATATGCCAGGTACCGATCCCCTTCCTGGCTGTCACTATGCTCCCACCAAGGGCCCTTCCGGCCCTAAATTGGTGTAGTTCTGTGTCTAAACATCAGGAAATTAGAACTGAATTTATGAGTGAAAATCCGGGGTTAACAGATATATCCAACAGGGTCACCATTTATGTTACTTTTCCCCCCGAATAGCAATAATGATCATAAATGGTAGCTGATGTTTACTTACAATATGTATGTGCCAGTCACTGGGCTAAATGTTTTACATGTACTGATATTATCCCATTTAATCCTCACAATAACTTTTCGATGTGGGTGATATTATCCTCAATGATCTATGAGGAAAATGAGGCATGAGGAGCTTAACTAACTTGTCAAGGCCACACACCTGTACATGAGAGAGTCAGGATGCCAACCCACGGCACTGGGCTGCAGGGTTCATGTGCTTAACAAGACCACCTCCTAAGGGGGTTTCCTGAAACAACAGAGTTCTCTGACACATACAACCTTAGGCCTTAATGTTCCATTCATGGGAAACTGCAAAATCAGTTTGTCCCTAGAGAAACTCTCCCACATTTATGAAGGGTGGTGTGTTCAAAAACGTTCATCATAGCATTGTTGATAATCATGACGTATGGGAGATAATCTAAATGTCAGTTGGTAGAGGAATTCACAAGTAAACTGCGGTATATTTGTAAAATGGAATACTACACAATAATTTAAGTGAGCTGGAGTTATACGTGCCAATGTGGATAGATCTCAAAATTGTGATGTTTATTAAAAAGTAAAACACCTAATTGCAGAATATTATATCACATATAAATCTTGAATCACACAAAACTGCATACACACAACGCATTTTATGGATATTTTTATATGTAATAAAAGTATAAAAATACGTACCGGAAAAAAACTCACAAAATTCCTAATAATGGCTGCCTCTTGGAAGAGGGAGGAAGTCAAGGAAATGAGGATGGGATCATAAGAACTCAATTTTAATTGCAGTATTTCATCTTGTTCATTAACGAAAGGTTTGGACAGCAGGTACAGATGCTTTTTTAAAATTGTCTGTTTTTATTGAAGTATAGTTGATTTACAATGTTGTGTTAGTTTCAGGTGTACAGCAAAGTGATTCTGTTGTGTATATATATGTTTCTTTTTCAGATTCTTTTCCATTATAGGTTATTATAAGATAATGAATATATCTTTATTATTTTTTTTCATATTTGAAAATTTAAAAGAACAGAGTTCTGTTAAAAGCAAGAGACAACTGTAGAGAGAGAGAAAGGGAGGTTTGGAAATCAACAACAGTAACCAAATATTAGGTCTGTTTTTCCTAGCCGTGAACACCACTCTCATGTACTTCATACATTATAAAAGTCCTAGTCCTAAAGTTGTTTTTTGTTCTTTTTTAATCTTTTACTCGACTTTCAATCTCTAGAACTTTGGGGTTTTTTTTTTTTTTTTTTTGGTTTTCCTCATTGCTAGAGAGTTTCAAAACTGCCTTTCAGGAAGTAAATACTTTGATGATGACTTTAAGATTTAGGAAGAGAATCTAGGACTTGATCTCTACTTAGGTAGCAGCCCACCTTGGAGGATTTTAGAAGTTCTATGAGAAACCCTCTCTGCCCGTCTCCCAATTCTTCTGCAGCTCATGTAAGAAATTCCTCTTATAGTGAACAAAGTCTGTCATTCCACAGTTGGAGTGAAAGGCTCAAAATATAAAGCGCCCTTGGGAAGTTCACTTAAATCTTATTGAGTCATGAGTGATACCTAACCCTTTCCTGTGAGACATTTTAAGAAATCAGGGTGGAGGAGGGAATCACACACAGATGGCTCCTTAACAAAGATTAGCCTCATCCAATACCAAGTTTTACTGCAAGTCAAACTGCACCGAAATGTGAACACGTTCAATGTTATTATGTTGAACATGAAAATCTCCATGTACCAGTGCTTATTATTCTTTGGTTCTTATGATGGTATTTCTGCGGCTTTTGTCTTCCTTTTTCAATTTCCTATTATGCCTCCAGCAACCTCCCAATGCATTTCTCTCCATAATGACACTTTGCCTTTAAGCCAACGCCTTATCTCTCACACCCCAAAATTTATCTCATGGGCTTCTGGCGCTAGAAGCCTGGCCAGTAGCTTTTTCTTGCCTAGATGGAGGCAAAAATTGCTAACTTTCAGTGTGTTATCTAGATGGATTTTATTTGTATTACCATACAAATTGTATTGTTGACTGAAAGAAGACGGACAACCTAAACGTTGAGAATTATGTATTATTTGGTGGACAAAACTGACGACTTAAGCGAGGGACACAGCCTCTCAGACAGCTCAGAGGGACTGCTCCCCAGAGGGAAGGGAGGAGCCGGGATATATAGGACTTTTTGCAACAAAGATCAGGTAGTCGGAACTTCAAAAGATTACTGTTAATTAAAGAAAACCAAATTCTCAAGTTAAGGAATTTAGCGCTTTTCTGTGTGTGGGAAGATGCAAGAGTCTGGGCTCCCTGAAATCCTTCCTTTGATATGCGCCTCAGCTATCTAGGGCCAGTATCCTGTGCTTTCTCATCCTGAGTCTCCTCAGGGTGCACCGTGGAGGGTGACTGCAGTGGCTGAGGGCTTGGGAGTGGGCAGCCCATCTGTCTCCATCCTGAGTTCCCTCAGGGCTCACTGTCAGGTGGCTGCAACATCTTTTGTTTACTGATTTGGCTGGTAACATTTTTCATTCACACTATTAAGGGGGAAAATTCAATCTCAGAATGGCTACAGCTCACTTATAGTGTCAGCAATAATTGTTCTCATTTGACGCTCTGCAGGTTTTCTGTACATCCAAATTTACTTACCCTATACTTTAATGTGACTATGATGGGATTAATTATTAGATCTTAAATATCCTGGGGAAAAAAGTCTTTAAAATTCAGTGGACTTTTGAAAAAGAAAAGCTAAACCTATGAACTAAGTAAACAGCAATAAGAGTGAAATGAGTAGGTTATAATGAAGTGGTTAGATTGAAAACTCTTTCCCCATTATTTTGGACTGCATTGAATGCAGATGCTTCCCACTGAAGGGATCTAAGGGCCTAATGAAGAATTTTGAAAGAGCCAAGAAAGAAAGCTTAAACATCAGTTTCTCTGGAGGTTGACTTGTTCTGAGTTTTTTAATGTTAATAAATAAGTAAAACTGTAAACAGTTTATAACTTTTTAAGAGAATGAACCCTCACACTACACAATAAAGAGAAAAATGGCTTATGGCAGATTCCAAGTGTATGAGACTTTTGCCTGTAGGTCAAAAGAAAGCCCACTATAGAGATAATCTAGTCACTAATTATTTACCTATTCCACCCATCTAGAGAGAGATTGGGCTGAACCAAACTCTATTAACCATTCTCATGAAAAGTAGTGGCAGATTAGGGAATGGGGGTAGGAAAGCCCAAAGGCTGAAGCAGGGACCTGTGAGGAAGTATTTCCCAGGGAACTATATTTCAAAATGAATTAAGAAGCTATTAAGACACAGAGTTGGGCCTTTCTTCCTACAAGAAAATAGGTATTTCTGTAATGTAATCAATAGGGTGATTGTGTCACATATTTTAAGAATGAGATTTCTCCATGTGGTTCCAGAGGGTCAGAAAGAGGCCAATAGGTGGATGTATTAGTGACACAGATTTTGGCTTGACAGGAGAAGGAAATTTGATAAGTAGTGGTCTTCATCCAATGAGCTTTTCATCCCAGGAGGTGGTGTTTATATATGGGCTGGATGGCTAGCTATGGAACATATTCAACCACCATATTAGAGGGTTAGAATAGAGAGACCTTTTTAAGGCCTCCAACTCTGAAAGTCTGGGAGTGGGAGTCTGTGAAATGCCTGCCTAATACCAGGACAGATAGCCTTGGGATTCACTGGAGGGCAGAAGATATCATTGTAATTCATTGTTTCCTTCCAACTGAGATTTTAACTAAAGTTTCAGAATTGCTGAGCTAAAGCCTTTAAGGGTGAGAGGTCATGTCACTAAATTGATCAGTTCCAATAACAGACTTAATTATGAATATTATAGTTGCAATATTACACTAATAAGCTTAGTAATTTTTCTTTCAGTAGTGTCAAGCATTTGATACACTACAGCTTAAAAATTTGCCATAAAGTAGGTTAAAAATTGCTCTAATTTTATCCAGTGCATAAAAGTAAAGAGCAGAGAGGCTGGGGGAAAAGTAGAACTCCAGACTTTAGATCTATGAATATGAATACTATATATGCAAACATATGGGCTAACTTTTCATCAGTAGGAGATGCTAAATTGCTCTACTTATTTTTTCAACATTCTGCCTCAAAACTAAAAGCCCAATTTATTTTCTTACTGTTAAAAATAATCTTGACCTGAAACTTATCTTTTTGGAATACTTCCAGTTACCTTCAGACTTTGGTTTACTTTCAAAACTGAAGATTCTTGGACTAACTGGAAATCAGTTTTCTTCCTTTCCAGAAGAAATCCTTTCTTTAGAGTCTTTAGAGAAATTATACATTGGCCAAGATCAGGGAGCCAAGCTTACCCGTATGCCAGAATGCATTAGGAAACTACAGGTAAGCCTCCCCAAACGAGCAGGCAAAGAATTATATGCCCTGATTCCTTAAATTGGCTGATATTGAGAAGACATGGTGTTGTTCTCACAGGTTGCATGTGGAATCATCCATACAAGATTCCCAGCTCCCAGCAAGCAGTCACTGTTACACTTTGAGGCTTCCACTGTCTTCCTGAACAGCCCCGGGATCCATACTCCAAGAACAGTTTATTGTAATTGCTCTTGGATACGTCAAGCCATACTTGTTTCTACTGTGTGGTTTGGCATGTTTTATTTGCAGAAACTGAGCCATACCACTTTCCAATTAATTTCCACTTTTTAAAAATATTCCCTGAAAATTATACTATTTTGAAGTTAAGGTATCATACAGATGACATGGCTGGGAGTCTGCATTTTGGATGGGACAGTCTGATTTCCCTCCCTGCATGGTGGAAGGCATATCATGGTGTACTTAACTATTGCACCAGGTTCGTGCTGAAGATGGGTCCACAGCACTATGCTAAATCCTAGCAAAGCAACAAGATGACATCATTCAAAGTAGCCATACCAGTGTGTCTTTATATATGCATACTTTAAAGAATTTTTTTTCATGTTCCTGGTGCTACACTTTAATAATGATAAAGTAGGTGTAAGCCACTACATAACTCCCAGTCATGGAACTGAGCAATGGCATGTACAGAACAGGTACTTCTCACCTATTCCGAATTCTCTATTCCTTTGCCCTGTGTTCATAGAACTCCTTTCATCAACTTGCTCCTTGTACATGTCACGCCACACTCTCCAAAATCTTAGGGCGAAATGCAAACATTAAAAGCTTGCCCAGTGAATCTGAAAATAGTTAACCTATTCTCTGTACATTTTGGCTACATCCACTTGGGCAATGTTGCATTGATGTTTGTGGCAACTGCAGTTCTGTAGCAACTGCCACAGAGAATTAGCTGTTGAAAGGGAGAAAATGATATTTGTAGTTAAATGATCCAAACTGTTTTTCCATAAAGTTCTCCTGAAACAAATAAACACTAGGTTCCCATGTTCTCTTTTCCCTGCATACATGGGAACTGCAACTGATGGCTTAACTCAAAAATAATTGTAGTTTTTGATGATGATTCTTTTTTTTTTTTTTTTTTTTTTTTTTTTTGTACGCAGGCCTCCCTCTGCTGCGGCCTCTCCCGTTGAGGGGCA
>NC_041214.2:63282024-63318067 GCF_002837175.3 Physeter macrocephalus
CTCCGGACGCGCAGGCTCAGCGGCCATGGCTCACGGGCCCAGCCGCTCCGCGGCATGTGGGATCCTCCCAGACCGGGGCGCGAACCCGGTTCCCCTGCATCAGCAGGCGGACGCGCAACCACTGCGCCACCAGGGAAGCCCGATGATGATTCTTTAAATGTGTTTTTCCCTTTATCCCAATGCATAATATCCCCATTGAAAGAACATGGAGGGACTTCCCTGGTGGTCCAGTGGGTAAAACTCTTTAACTCCCAATGCAGGGAGCCCAGGTTCCATCCCTGGTCGGGGAACTAGATCCTGCATGCGTGCTGAAACTAGGAGTCCGCATGCAGCAACTAAGACCCAGAACAGCCTAAGTAAATAAATATTAAAAGAAAAAAAAAGAAAGAACATGGGAACTCACAGGTGACTCTGTTTACCATAATTCTTTTATCAATGTAAGGATCATTATGGTATACTCTCATGTTATTTCAGAGTCTTAAAGAGCTGTATGTAGAGAACAATTATCTCGAGTACCTGCCTGTATCCTTGGGATCAATGCCCAACTTGGAAATTCTTGATTGCCGCTGCAATCTGATTAAGCAACTTCCAGATGCCATTTGCCAAGCACAAGGTGAGGAATCTTTGTAGATCCACAGCCCAGTGGAGTTTGAGGCCAGCATTTCCTGTGATTGAAGGCTTCCTTGCCCTACTAAAGATCAGTCTCAGTGATGAGAGCTTAGACCTACCCCATCACCTCCTTGCAGAGCTTCCTAGTGGTGTGGGGAAGGCCAGGTGCCAGGTTAGTACAGCTAAGAGCCTCACAAAGGCAATTAGATTGTTTATTAAGAATTGAAAAGAAAATAGCAACTGCTAAGAAAGTTAGCATTCATCCATATAGTCATTATGCCATGAACAAGAATTTACTGAATATCTACTATCTGCCAGAATTTGGAGTTGGGGGTCCTGTATTAAATTTGCATTAGGTCAATAAGTCACTTGAATAAAAGGAAAAGGATTGACCCAGAGTAATGAAATTAGCAAGGGGGGACTTTTGGAGCTACATGATTGACATGAAAAATCATACATGATTCATATTTGAACATGCAAACATTTTCCACTAGACTAAACCACTACTTGTAAATCCATCCATTCACTGAACAGGCTTTTGCTGAGATCCTACTGGAATCAAATAAAAACTTTTTTTTGCCATAATGTGCTGAATCTTCAGGTTTATAGATGTGTTTTCAAGCTATGACTTATTCTTTAATGAAAGGAGGATGAAGGAATATGAGTGGAAGCTGTTGCCTACCCATACCCATAGGACATAGTTCAAAGATTAGCGGCAGGGGTGGGTATGAGGTACTCCTTCGTCATGCTCCTGATCATGCATTTTTATCCTCTCTTTGATCCCTGGAGGAATGGAACGTTCTCAACATTTTTTAGTATTTACTATTTTCCTGTCTCTAACACTGATTTACACTGGCTCCAACTACTCTGAGTTGTTATAAAAAAGAGAACTTGGTTTGCCTCATTAAATGTGCCGTCTTTTGTTACATGGCATAGGAGGAAACAAACATTTCAGAGTGATCGGACTAAAGAATGCATGCTTTAATTTTGCTTGTTTTTAAGACAAATTCATTATTTTAAAAAAATCATTTCAGCTTTGAAAGAATTACGGCTCGAGGACAACTTGATCACCCATCTTCCAGAGAATTTGGATAGTCTAGCGAATCTAAAAGTTCTGACAGTGATGGGCAATCCCATGGAAGAACCCCCAATGATAGTGTGTGCCGAAGGCTCTGAGGCTGTATGGGCGTACCTTAAAGAAAGAAGAAATATGAAGACAATGGCAACGAAGGTAAAATCAGCCAAAATTTTGTATAACATATTCACAGTTGCTGGGAGTGGGATTAGTGTTAAACTATAGATTTATGAGGCTGCTCTTTACACATCTATACCTTGAGAATAGAGATTCTTATTTACTTTTATATCCCCAGGGCTAAGCGAGAAAGTTTTTAACATCATCCTAGCATTTTTTGTCTGGTCCTTTTCTCTTTGTCAGATGAGAAGCCGACAAATAGGCAAAAGAAACCAAAACTTCAAATTCCTAAACTATCCAAAACTGTTGGACTATTCACTGGAGTGAAAAGCTTATGTTAACAAAGTCAGTAAGATGAGGCTGAAAAATTAGAAATGAAAGCATTTATGGATCAGAGGTCTAGAGACCAGAGTTCTGCTCTGCCCCTAACTTAGCATCAAAGGGCTAAGAGCCTTGTCACTCTCTTCCTTGCCCACCAAGCCCATGGAAACATAAGGATATCTCAGACAGCCCAAGAACGTGTCCACTTCAGTCAGTATTCAGTATTCTTCATTCAATTGGTCCAAACCCCCATCATCTCAAACCCAGATGACTGCATTAGTGCTCCAACTAGTGTCCCTACTTCCTCACCTGCTTCCCCTGTGATACATCTTCCACTCAGCAGTCAGACCTACGCTGTTAAAACCTAGATCAGATCTTGCCATGCCTCTGCTGAAGTGGACAACTCTCTATTTTACCTGAAATAAGAGTTAGTCTTTGGTCTGTAAGACCCTTTATCAATGGCCCTCAATCATATCAGACCTAACATCCTCCCTTTCCTGGTAAATATTGTGTGATACCTCCTTTACGCTTCTGAAATTAAACTCATAGATAATATAAGCTACCACAAACATAATTTTAGTAAATCAAAATAATGCCCGAGCTGCAACATAAAGGAAAAAAGTTTATATTAAAATATTAATTTTAATATGTATATACTCAGGAATGACTACACTGGAAGAATTAAAATAATATTTGGGGGATACTTCCTAAAAGCATTTTGAAAAGCCATGCACCCTCTTGCACATTTTAAAATTGATATTTAACCTTTTTTGCCACTAAGTTTAAATCATTGCAAAGGATTTACTTTCCAGTGAATTTTACATACTGACATCTTAAAATAGAGTTGTTAGATCAGTATTTTAAATGTATCCAATGGAATCTAAGTACCATTATGATTTGATATGTCAGTAAACATCAATTTACAAAATACTTAAACAAGTTCTTATCTTACATGCAAAAATTTTATGTCATTTCTTTTTCTTCTTGAATGTGTATTTCCATTCCACTTTCCCCTCAGAATTAACCTGTGTGTGTGTGTGTGTGTGTGTGTGTGTGTGTGTGTGTGTGTGTGTGTATGTCTTTTACGGATCACCTCATACTTCTAGGCTACAAAAATATTTATATAAATTAAAATTTTAAATTAAAAATTTTTTCTATGATCACAGTGTTGTAATGTCCTGGATTGAGTCTTAGTGCGATTAGTAGTAGTATAAAATTGACCAAAACAATATAAAATCTATTATAAATTTTGATATTTAATTATTTGACTTACAGGATTTTTGGAAAGACTTTTTCACATAGTTTATATATCCTTGCATAAATATTAATTATTGCTAGAATGAGATAAAGTTTGGCATCAGTTCCCTTCCTATTGTTTATTTTACAGATGAGAAACCTCATTTAAATTCTTAAGTTGACAAGAATGGAAAAAGGTGGTTTTTTTGCCTATATTGTTTTGTTTTAAGTGACAGGGCCTCACATATCTCTGAACTTCTTCCAGATATATCTCAAAAAATAGATAGCAGGCTCTAAGCTGACAAATTAACTTCAATTTTCTTGAAGGCAAAGAGCCGGAAACCACCTGACTTATAAAAGGATTGGTTACCCAGTCTTTAGAGCCAACATCAATATTTTTTTTTGATACATTTTTTATTTATTTGTTTTTGGCTGTGTTGGGTCTTCGTTGCTGCGCGCAGGCTTTTCTCTAGTTGCGGCGAGCCGGGGCTACTCTTCGTCACGGTGCGTGGGCTTCTCATTGCGGTGACTTCTCTTGTTGAGGAGCATGGGCTCTAGGCGCATGGGCTTCAGTAGTTGCAGCACAGGGGCTCAGTTGTTGTGGCTCGCGGGCTTAGAGCACAGGCTCAGTAGTTGTGGCGCACAGGCTTAGTTGCTCCGCCGCATGTGGGATCTTCCCAGACCAGGGCTCGAACCTGTGTCCCCTGCATTGGCAGGCGGATTCTTAACCACTGTGCCACCAGGGAAGTCCTACTATTTTTAATTATCTCTTTTTTTGGTGTCCCAGAGGTTTTTGTAGTCCAGGGCAACCCCCCTGGTCAAATTCAGGTAGATGAGAGGCTGCCAGAGGGGCAGTTGTGAAGGGGCAGCTACAACTAGAGGATCAGCAGTTGTGTTCCTTGGCAGATACATTTCAGGGAGGGGTACGGATGGAAGCTGAAGCTCTGGAAATGAGTTGCTTCCAACCTATCTAAGCCTGCACACTCTTGGAAAGTCTTTGCGGACCGGGGTGCATGTCACAAAATAGAGGTCTGTTAAATCTTAACACACAAAAAGCCTCGTAAATTTCCAGAATCCCCCTCCTGGGCAATACTGTTCCCCTGGAAAATCACCACCTTAACTGATCCGCTGTTTCCACTCTGCATCTCATCCTTCCCATTTTTACTTTACTTCAGTCACAAATGGGGTCCTTGGTGTTTTTTCAAGGCCCATGCGTGCTCCTGCTTCAGAGCCTTAACACTGGCTCCTGCCACTGCCCAGAGGTGTTTTCCCCAGATATGGACAAGACCGGCCCTCACTTAGTTCAGCCTCTGCTCAAATATCCACTTATCTGCCCTTCATCCACCTTATATAAAACAGCATACCTCCACCCACCTCATTCATTCAACAAATATTTACTGAGCTGCTACTATGTACCAGGCACTGGAAATACATTCACTGAACAAAATGGACAAATATTTCTGTCCTCATATTGCTTAAAGCCTAGTGTGACAGGAATAAGAACATGAAATATAAAACATAAAATTGTATACTATGTTAGAAAGTGATTAATTGGTATTGGAAAAAAGCTCAAGCTAAGGGGAACTGAGATTGCCAGAAGTAGTGTGTGTGTGAGTGTGTGTTATAGGGGTTTCAAATTTTTTTTTTTTTTTTGGTCCAAACATTTATTTAGGCAGGAAACACTGGCAGAGTTCAGACTGCTGTCCATCCTACTGGACTACTAAAGTAGCCACTTACTATATTTAATCTCTGTTCTTTCATCTGATCTTACTTCAGTTAGCTTTTTTTTTTTTAATTTTTTTTTATATTGGAGCATAGTTGACTAACAATGTTGTGTTAGTTTCAGGTCTACAGCAAAGTGATTCAGTTATACATATACATGTATCTGTTCTTTTTCAAATTCTTTTCCCATTTAGGTTATTACAGAATATTGAGCAGAGTTCCCTGTGCTATACAGTAGGTCCTTGTTGGTTATCCATTTTAAATATAGTAGTGTGTACATGTCAATCCCAAGCTCCCAATCTATCCCTCCCCTGCCACCCTTCCCCCCGGTAACCATAAATTTGGTGTTTTTTTTAAAGGATTATTTTTATAAATTTATTTATTTATTTATTTATTTTTGGCTGTGTTGGGTCCCCATTTCTGTGCGAGGGCTTTCTCCAGTTGTGGCGAGCGGGGGCCACTCTTCATCGTGGTGCGCGGGCCTCTCACTATCGCAGCCTCTCTTGTTGCGGAGCACAGGCTCCAGACGCGCAGGCTCAGTAGTTGTGGCTCACAGGCGATCTTCCCAGACCAGGGCTCGAACCCGTGTCCCTTGCATTGGCAGGCAGATTCTCAACCACTGTGCCACCAGGGAAGCCCCATAAATTTGTTTTCTAAGTCTGTGAGTCTCTTTCTGTTTTGTAAATAAGTTCATTTGTATCTTTTTTTTTTTTTTTTTTTAGATTTATAGGGGTTTCAATTTAATGAGATGGTCAGGGTAGGCCTCATTGGGAAAATGACTGTCTTAGCTCAGGCAACCATTACAATATATTATAGCTTGGGTGGCTTGAACAACAGAAACTTATTTTCTCACAGTTCTGGATGCTAGAAGTCTGGGATGGTCCATGGTGCCAGCATGGTCAGTTTCTGGTGAGAGCTCCTTTCCTGCCTTGCAGACGGCTGCCTTCTCACCGTGTCCTCACATGACAGAGAAAGAGCAAGCTTTCTGATGTCTCTTCTTATAAGAGCACTGATTCCATCACGAGAGCCTCACCCTCATGACCTTATCTAACCTCATTACCTTCTAAGGCCCAATCTCCAAATACCACCACATTGGGCATTAAGGCTTTTCTTTTTCTTTTTTTTTAGGTAACATCTTCACCTACAATTTTTTTTTTAACATCTTTATTGGAGTATAACTGTTTTACAATGGTGTGTTAGTTTCTGCTTTACAACAAAGTGAATCAGCTATACATATACATATGTTCCCATATCTCTTCCCTCTTGCATCTCCCTCCCTCCCAGCCTCCCTGTCCCACCCCTCTAGGTGGTCACAAAGCACCGAGCTTATCTCCCTGTGCTATGTGGCTGCTTCCCACTAGCTCTCTATTTTACATTTGGTATTGTATATATGTCCATGCCACTCTCTCACTTCGTCACAGCTTACCCTTTTCAACATACGAATTGCGGGAGCAGGGGACACAATTCAGTCCATAGCAATGACAATTGAGCAAATTCTTGAAGAAGTGGAGGGGTGAACCATCTGATTATTAGGAAGAGTGTTCTGGGCAGAGGAAGCAGTAAAGGCAAAGGCTCTGAGCTGGAGCAGTGCTTGCGTGTGTCTGAGCAGTGAGGAGGCCTGCATTGCTGGAGCAAGTGAGCAAGGGGGAGAGAGTTAAGAGATCAGGAGGGAGAGGCAGATAGGATAGGGCTTTGTAAGCCATTGCAAAGCCCTGAGTTATGGGGGGGGGTTGTTTGTTTGTTTTTATTTAAGACGTGGATTTATTTAGAGAGATACACATTCCATAGACAGAATGCCGTCCATCTCAAAAGGTGAAAATGACCTTGGGAGAAACACACTCCACAGACAGAGTGTGGGCCATCTCAGAAGGTGAGAGGCCAGGACTTGAGTGTTTATTCTGAGAGAAATGGGGAGCCACTGGCAGGTTCGAAGAGTCTACTAGAGAAGAGATTTCCTGAGTAGGTGCAAAGGAATAGGATCTCAAGAACAAGTAAGGGCTGCCTGTAGGTAGGAGCGCAGGTAGTCCAGGAACAAGAGGAAGGCAGGGTACAGGCATACCCATTCCCCTTGCTGTGCACTGTCACCTCCGCCATCTGTCAAATTATACAGTCATGTGTTTATTGTTTATTGTCTGTTCCCCTCACTGGGATGTGAGCTCCATAGGGACAGTGACATTGGTATTTAACTGCTGTTTCCCAAATGTCTAGAACAGTGCCTGGCACATAAAGCACCAAATACTTGAAAAATGCTTTGCGTGGATGACTGGCCAGTTGAGAAAGAGAGAAAATAAGGTTCAGAGTTCTAGTGACATTCCATTCTCCACATCTTGAAAACTACATACCAGAACAAAGAGCTGTAACCATCCCCAGTCCATTGTGATATGAGCTGATGCTGTTCTTGTTTTCAGATTCAGGCATGGTGGCGTGGGATAATGGTACGCAGAGGATTTGGGAAATTTGAAGACCTGCTAAAATTGCAAAAGAAGGGAAGGAATTCTCCAAAAGAAAAGAAAGGAAAGAAGGATGTAAAAGGAAAATCTGTAAAGAAAAATAAGAAATAATTCTATAAATATGTGAATTGAGGTAATGAACCCTGATGGATTAAGAAGGCAAAATCTCTAGGAATTAGATGCCTACCACACAAAAATTATTCACAGAGTTATGGTTATATATAAAAATAAAGGTTCTTTTACTGAAATGTTGATGGATAAAAATGCTGTGATGCCTGGGAATTGCTTCAGAATAATATCAGGGAGAGGTAAGTGTGGAGGATCCAAATGAAACAAGATTTGCCAAAAATTGATAATTGTAGAAGCATGTGATAGGTACATGGAGGTTCACTGTACTATCATGTCTACTTTTTTTTTTTTTTTTTTTTTTTTTTTTTTTTTGCGGTACGCGGGCCCCTCACTGTTGTGGCCCCTCCCGTTGCGGAGCACAGGCTCCGGACGCACAGGCTCAGCGGCCGTGGCTCACGGGCCCAGCTGCTCCGCGGCACGTGGGATCTTCCCGGACCGGGCACGAACCCGTGTCCCCTGCATCGGCAGGCGGACTCTCAACCGCTGTGCCACCAGGGAAGCCCATGTCTACTTTTAAGACTTTTAATTATGAAATAATTCACGGGAGGTTCCAAAGAAATGTACAGGGAGGTCCATGCACTCTTCACCCTCCCTCAGTGTTGACATCCTACATAACTATAGTACAGTAACAAAACCAGAAAATGGACATCACTACCAGCCACAGAGCTTATTCAGATTCCATCACTTATACGTGCACTTCTGTGTGTGTGCGTGTGTTTGTCTGTGTGTGTGTGTGAGTGTGTGTAGTCCAATGCAATTTTCTTACATGTAGCTTTTGTGAAGCCACCACCACAATCAATATACAGAATTGTTCTATCACCACCAATCTCCCTTGTGCTATTGCTTTTAGTCACACCTACCACCTATCCCTCTTCCAATCCCTAACCTGTAATTTTGTTATTTCAAGAAGATCATGTAAATGGAATCACATAGTACGTAACATTTGGGGACTGGCCTTTTTATTCTGTATAATTCACTTCCAGTCCATCCAAGTAGTGCATGTATCAATAGTTCATTTCTTTCTGGTTGCTGAGTAGTATTGCATAGTTTGTTTCACCATTCACCCTTTGAAGGGTGTTGCTCTGTTTCCAGTTTTTGGCTAGTATGAATAAAGCTGCTATGAACATTTGTTTATAGGTTTTTGCATGAGCACAGGTGTTCATGGAATTCATGGGAATGCCCAAAGATGCGAAGAATCATTACCTAAAACATCCCCATTTATACCACTCAAGACCTCCTCACCCTGATGACTCTTCCTTTTTTTTTTTTGGCCGCACTGTATGGCTTGTGAGAGCTTAGTTTCCTGACCAGGGATTGGACCCAGGCCAACAGCAGTGAAAGCAGCGAGTCCTAACCACTGGATTGCCAGGGAATTCCCATGATGACTTTTTCTTTTAGAGTGGTATTGATTTCAAATTCTACATGTCTTTCAAGCAATGATTGCAAGATGAATTATTAGTGTAGCAAGAAGAAAGCAAAACATAACTTGACTGGAGCATATCAGAACAGAAATGTGTGAACAGACCCCTCTGCCATGCAATGAATTTCATGCTCTAGTAAGAGAAAAATGAAAAATTCCAAAAATCACTTAGAGCAGCACAGAAACTTTAATGAGTTAAGTAGGTTTTATGTGGCAAATTCCATGTCAAAGAAATGCTCAGAGGTAATATGTTAATTGTTTATTTTAGCAACAAAATGTTTTACTTTATTTTAACAAGGTATTTTTTGATACTGGCTTTTGAATTTTTGACCACTTTTAATGAAGATTTGTATGTCAGTGGCCATTATTAGTGTTCATGGTTTATATCTGAGATAAAAGCCAAGAGAATATAAAATAATAAACCACTGAAAGGAATACTTTCTGATAAAAATGTGAGTGGACTACATTAAGATACATGTAATGGTAAAGAACATGAAAATATTCCACAGTTAGTGCCTTTCACATTAGAATTTCACACACACGCGCACATACACATAAACATACACCCTTATATTTAAAATATTTAGGAAAAGAGAGGCAGAAAATTCCAGAGCAAGACAAAAGGAGGTGCAGTACCAAAATCTAAGCATTTTTGTCAGGGCTTCTAAACAGTAAATGAACTAACTATATATCAAAACAAATGAAAATCCATTGAAAAGTGTCATTCTTGTTTTATAAAATAGAGAATAAAGACATGCTCACATTAGATTATTATAGACAATATATATTTACAAAGCTCTTGTACTGTAAATCACACCAAACAACCCAGAAGCTGGTACTCCTTGATTTCACCGGGATTCACTCTTGTTTTTTCCTCCCCCTTAGGATGGTGTGTAGCTTAGTTGAGCCTTGAGAAGTCAGCTTACTGAAACCCACCATGGTCAAAGTGAATGCTGCTTCTGTGATCTTGGTCAAAGCCTTCTAGTTCTTCCTCCTGTGAGGCTGGGAGGACCCACCTCTTCATTCCTATCTTGGTGATCTCAGGAAGTTTGGTCACGGCACATAACAAGTTTCTAAACCATTGTCCACACTCCCGAAAAGCTGATGGCTGAAGGCTAATATCCAGCTCGGTTAACTCTTTGAGGAGCCACAGATTTTGGCAGAAGATGGCCCATTCTGCATCACAGATGCTGTCATTGTAGCTCAGGTCCAGCTTCTGCAGCCTGGCCAGGTGACCTGTCTAGATTACCGATGCTGAAAAACAAAATCACTCTAAATGCTAAAAGCCAAGGATACTTTCTAGTGTGACCATTTCCCACTTCCAATAACACAACACAGTAGCTCCAGGATTCGTAATGACAAGACTGATACTTAGTAATGAAATGTTATTAGCTAGCAGTTTTATTCAGGGCATCTGAAATTACTCTAGTAACAAATTTCCTCTCTGCATTTCATGTACAGCTTGAAAATGGATTTTTCTTTCTCTTTCCAAATCCCATTCCAAAGAGTGTCTTTTTTGTCGAGTTCCTGCTCTCTGCTCCACTGGAGTCCCAACTCTTACTGCAGACTTTTCTCTAATTAAAGGTGAAGAGTGATGGCTCCCTGGCTTTAACTCAGGACCATTTCTGAATAGTTTTCTTGCTGTTTACTGCTGTTTAATTATTCATTGCTTATTCATTCTTCATTCAACAGTTATTTAATTGAGCACTTTCCATGGGTAAAATATGCTTCGATAATTTCTAATTCATGGGTCAATTAGAGACTTTATTTTTTTATTTTTATTTTTTTTGTGGTATGCGGGCCTCCCTCTGTTGTGGCCTCTCCCGTTGCGGAGCACAGGCTCCGGACGCGCAGGCCCAGCGGCCATGGCTCACGGGCCCAGCCACTCCGCGGCACGTGGGATCCTCCCAGACCGGGGCGCGAACCCGGTTCCCCTGCATCGGCAGGCGGACGCGCAACCACTGCGCCACCAGGGAAGCCCCAATTAGAGACTTTAATACATGGATCAAGTTTTCCTTTGAATAGCACATATCACAGTACTACCCAGAATGGCTCTCAATCAATAACAGTTAATGATGAAGCTAAGAAAAGGAGCTAGGAGAGACAGCCAAAGCAGACAGGACATGCTTCCCTTTTCAGCCAAAAACAGGAATGGATTATAGAGATGAGATGTGTAGACTCTCAGAGTTGGAAGGGACCTTGGAGGGCTCCTCATTCAACCTGATCGATGTTCAGAGAGAAATCCCTCTCACAGCTTCTCTACTGGGCACCAGCCCAACTCTGCCTGAAGTCCCTCTTCAGGCTTTGCCCCAGCAGAGGGAAGCAACTCTCAGCAGCAGGAAACCATGCCTCTAGGCCCTATCTGACTTTCCCCACTGCCCATCTCAGCCTGCTGGGAACCTCAGCTCCTTCCTCGTGCCAACCATGCAGTGTTGGACAACAGTCAGGTCCCCTCAAATGTCCCCCCACTGTAGGCCTAAACACGCCCTGGTCCTTCAATCATTCCTCACACATCATGGCTTCCACACCAAGTGGGATGCTCCACCCCCATCATTTTCATTATCCCAGTCAGGGACACTCAATAGCTGCATTTGGTCCCTAGGTGTTCCTGTTGATCGTGTCCCTTCCTATCTTTCTCTCTCGGAACATTACTCACCATGTTCTCAAGACCTAGCTAAGTGTTAAAGATAATGTGCATGCTTTTTCCCTTTAGAAAATTTTCTATTACAGACATTTTCAAACATATAAAAAGTAGATGGAATAGGAGTGAGAACTCCCATGTTCCCATCAATCAGCTTCAACCTTATTTTCATTCCACTGATCTTGGTTCATCCAGTCCCCTTCCCCTACTTTTTGTCTGTTTGGTTTTTAGTATTTTAAAGCAAATCTCAGACATTGTTTTACCTTTCCTATACTATTTGAATTTTCCAATGATGTGACTACTCTATTTATTATATTTTAGTATTTTATATGCGTTATATTTTTTAAAATCTGGGTAATAGTATCATAGGTCATGAAAATACTATTTTTGTAGCTTACTATATGAAAAAACCAATGCTGTTATTTACAAAAGAATAAAACACAAACTACTAGTGATTAACAAATTCTTAAAGTTTCTATTAGAAATAATCAAAACAGTTAAGTGGCAATGCTTAAAGCCACACACAGCACTACTTGTCATTGACTAAAAATTGAAAGAACAAAAAATACCCTTGACAAAATGTAAAAGTATAAATTCGACCTGAGGAAGAAAACCTGGTAGTAAAAATTAAGAAACAATATATAATGGCTGGAGCTATGATTAATAAAATACAATGCAGACCAAAATAATAAAAAATGGAAGAAGCAAATTTTAATAACTTTAAATGAAATAATTTAAATATGTTTAATGGTGTCCAGTTCAGGAAAACAAAACAAACCAAAGGCTTATTCTTTGAGAAGACTGATAATATTGATAAACCTCTTGTGGTAATCAGAATTCTAAGGTGACCCCAAGATTTCCACCCCAATTCCTAGGACTGTGTATATGATGGGTTCCCATGATTGGGTTATATTACATGGCACACCTGAGTTTAAGAAACGCAGACCCAAGCGAGGTTAACCTACTCACAGGAGCCCTTTAAAAGCAGAGAATTTTCTCCAGCAGGTGGTTGAAGAGGAAGGAGGTCACAGAAGAAGTAGTCAGAGTGATTAGCAGACATTAACAGGATTATAAGAAAACAACTTTATTTCCATAAATTCCACCTAAGTAAAATGGGCCAATTCCTTGGGAGACACCAAGTACCAAAACTCAAGAAGAAAAAGATAACCTGAATGGTGCTATATCTATTTTTTAAACTGAATTTGTAATTTAAAACTTCTCACAAAGAAAACTCCAAGTTTAGACAAGTTCAGTGGTCAATTCTATGAAGTTTCAAGTTAATGAAAAAATAATACCAAGTCTACAAAATCTTTCCAGGAAATAGAAGAGGCAGGAACACTTGCCAACTCATTTTCTGAGGTCATTATTACCCTGATACCAAAGCCAGACCAAGATATTACAAAAAAACTATTAGGCAATTATCTCTCATGAACATAGCCACAAACATCCTCAACAAAATATCTTCAATTCATTATAAGAAATCTAGCCAGATTAGGATTCCTTTACCTGATAAAGGGCACATCTACAAAACACAAACAAAAACCTATAGCTAACATTATACTTAATGGGAAAGACTGAGTGCTTTCCCCCCAATATTGAGAACAAGGCAGGGATGTCTGCTCTCACCTCATTCAACATCTACTGGAAATCCTAGCCAGTTAAATAACCAAGATAAAGAAATAAAAGGTATAGAGACTGGACAGGATGAAATAAAGCTGACTCTAATTATAGATGACATGTTGCCTATGTAGAAAATCCTACAGCATCTACCAAAAATCTCATAGAACTAATAAATGAGTTTAGCAAGGTCTCAGTGTAAAATGTCAATATATGAAAATCAATTGTATTTCTACATACTAGCAATGACCAATTGGGGATCAAAATTTAGAAACCAGTACCGTTTATAATAGCACCAAAAAATTAAATACTTAGATATAAATTTAACAAAGTATATGCAGGATCTGCATGGTAGAAACTACAAAACACCAATGAAATAAATCAAAGAGGACCTAAATAAAAAGAGAGATATACTGTGTTCATGGATGGGAGCGCTCAATATAGTTAAGATGTCATTTCTCCCTGAATTTATCTATAGATTCAATGCAATCCCAATCAAAATTCCAGAGGGATTTTTTTGTAGATATTGACTAGCTGATGCTAAAATTTATATGGAAATGTCAAGGAACTAGAATAACCAAAATGATTTTGAAAAAGAAGAACAAAGTCAGAATGCCCATGCTACCTGATTTCAAGGCTTACTATAAAGGTTTAATAACCAAGACAGTATGGTATCAGTAAAAGAATAGATGCATAGACCAATGGAACAGAACAGACCAAAAATAGACCCTCACAAACTGGCCAATTGATTTCTGACAAAAATGCAAAGGCAATTCAATGAGTCTTTTCAACTAATGGTGCTTGAATAATTGAGCTGTCATATGCAAAAATATTTTCAGCCCATATCTCACGCCTTGTACAAAAATACTCAAAATGGATAATAAGTCAAAATGTAAAATGTAAATGTAAACCTTTTAGAAGAAAATCTTGGAAAAATCCTTGAGAACTTGGGTTTTGCAAAAAGATCTAATGCAACACAGAAAGCTCTATACATCAAATTAGCAAATAGATAAATAGATCTTTATCAAAACTGAATGTCTTGGGACTTCCCTGGTGGTCCAGCGGTTAAGACTCCGCACTCCCAATGCAGTGGGCCAGGTTTGATCCCTGGTCAGGGAACTAGATCCCGCATGCCACACTAAAAGCTCCCTCATGCTTCAACGAAGATCTCGCATGCTGCAACTAAAACCCGGCACAGCCAAATAAATAAATATTTTTTTAAAAAAACAAAAACTGAAAGTCATGCTGTGCAAAAGATACTGTTAAGGGGATGAGAAGACAAGTTACAGACTGAGAGAAAATATTTGCAAGTTATATATCTGATAAAAGACTTGTATCCAGAAAATCTAAAGAACTCTCATTAAGAAGAAAACAAACTATCCAGTTTTTTAAATTAGGCAAAAGATTAGAACAGACACTTCACCAAGAAATATATACAGTTTACAGATAAACACAGATAAACACATAAACACATAAACACGTAAAAATATGCTCACCATCATTAGTCATTAGGGAAATGCAAAATAAAATCACAATGATTTGTCCACATCCTCTAATTACAGTGTTTGGCCATAACACTTGTTTTGAAAACACATATTTGTTCCAACTAGACTGAAATATCAGAGAACAGTGTGAGCATAACACAAATTTTTTGTTTGCTTATGCATAATTTATCCACAGGGAACAGTAGGTGAACATAGAAAACTGCACCCAGCTGAGCTAAGGTGGGTATAGGCGTAAACAAAACTCACACATGCACACACCTCTCAAGGACAAGGAGCCTCACCCATCCACATCCAGTGTTCCAACTTTCTATTCTACATCAGGTAATCCTCCTTCTTCCACCACCATATCTACGTCTATCTCCTTTTTTTCTTCTTCTTCTTTTTTTTTAATGTTTGGCCGCACCTTGTGGCTTGCGGGATCTTAGCTCCCCAACCAGGGGTCGAACCCTCGCCCCCGGGAGTGAAAGCGTGGAGTCCTAACCACTGAACCGCCAGGGAAATTCCTCCATCTCCTTTTATGAAACACTCTCCACTGTCTTTTTGGTTTTAGGATTGCCCTTATCTGTTTTAACCAGCTCTCTCCTAAGCAGATGTCAGGGAGCAGGGAAGCTGCACAGAGGGCTTAGCTCCAGTCCTCGCTGCCTTCTCCACCTCCCTTCCCCTGGACTGGCAGGGCAGGCATGCTGGGCTCTCAGTGCCAGGAATGCTTTGGATGGAACCAGTAAGTAAAATCCAGAAGAGCCACGTCCTCTGTCACCAGGGAACAGCTGGTCAGCCTCAGCACCTGAAGGGACGTTGAAAGCTTTAGCGTTTCCAGGAGCAGCTTTAGGTTGCTGCCAACACACTTATTCCAGGAAAGGTTGACTATTTCCAGAGCAGGGAGGTGAATGGAGGCTTTAGCTGAAATTGACAGCGATAAGAATAGCAATAATTTAGGTTTCCTTAGAGGTCATAAGCCTTGAATTTGAGGAACCTAGGCCAGGGCAACATATTACTACCAGTGAGGTTAAGACAGTTGTAGAGACCGTTTCACCTGCCTGAAATTCATGGCCTCAATTTATGTTGTCTATTTTTATTTGGGAGAAATGTTGGAAACTTTAGAAAAGTAAAACTTGATTAAATGGGAACTTCCCTGGTGGTGCAGTGGTTAAGAATCTGTCTGCCAATGCAGGGGACACGGATTCGAGCCCTGGTCCAGGAAGATCCCACATGCCGTGGAGCAACTAAGCCCACGCACCACAACTACTGAGCCTGTGCTCTAGAGCCTGCCAGCCACAACTACTGAGCCCCTGTGTCCACAATTACTGAAGCCTGCGCTCCTAGAGCCCGTGCTCCGCAACAAGAGAAGCCACCGCAATGAGAAGCCCGCGCACTGCAACTAAGAGTAGCCCCAGCTCACTGCAACTAGAGAAAGTCCACGTGTAGCAACGAAGACCCAACGCAGCCAATAAATAAATAAATAAATAAAAATTTAAAAAACTTGATTAAATGGAATTCACTATCGACTGGGATTTCTTTCCTTCACTTAACATTCAAGAAGGAGAAAGAGACGAACAATTTTCACAGCTAGTCACGATTTCCAGAGTGTGTCCTGGTTTTACATGTCCTGGTCGCTGTTGAAATTCAGAGACAAGGCCAAACCTCCCTAGAACTCTGAAACACCAAAATGTATTTGTGTTTACTTAACTGCAGTTAACAGAGACAAAGAAGGGAAATAGTGTATATTGGGAAAGATTTTTAAAGGAACTTCAAAGATTTTCTGCTTAGTTCTCGGTTTCCCCTAATATTAAAATTAACCAGAGCAACTTATCCATGAGGTATAGCCATTAATTACATTTTAAACTATTCTGCCTTCTTTCTAAAAAATAATATATGTTTGAGGGGTAGATATATATTCTTTTTATAATATCTAACAAGAGCACTCTCCCACTCCTATGGTACAGAGACCTATCAAAAAGAAATTGAACTTCCTTTTCTCAAAGTGATGTAGAGAAATATGTATTTACTTGATTTACTTCTTTTTTTAATTTTTGATTTACTTCTTAATTAAAATTGAATTAAACAGGTCTCCCTCGGCTTATGGTGGGGTTACATCCCAATAAGTTGAAAATAGCTTAAGTAAAAAATGAATTTAATACACCTAACCTTCTGATCATCATAACTTTGCCTAGACTACTTAAACGTGCTCAGAACATTTATATGAGCCCATGGTTGGGCAAAGTCATCTAACACAAAGCCTATTTTATACTAAAATGTTGAATATCTCATGTAATTTATTGAATACCATACTGAAAGTGAAAAACAGAGTGGTTGTCTGGGTACAGAGTGATTGTTAAGTTTACCCTCGTGATGGCATGAGTATTGCACCAAGTATATATTGCTAGGCCGGGAGAAGATCAAAATTCAAAATTCTAAGTATGGTTTCTACTGAATGTGTATTGCTTTTACACCACCTTAAAGCCGAAAAGTGTGAAGTCAAACCGTTTAAGTCGGGGACTGTCTAAAGATTTATGTCAGATGATGTAATTTTGAGTAATATCTACTTGATTATGATCCATTGATTGTGTAGCTATAATTGAAAAGAGTTGTGCCTTCTGATGGCAGAAGACACAAAGTTAAAAACAAAATGTTCGGGGCTTCCCTGGTGGCGCAGTGGTTGCGCGTCCGCCTGCCGATGCAGGGGAAACGGGTTCGTGCCCCGGTCCGGGAAGATCCCACATGCCGCAGAGCGGCTGGACCCGTGAGCCATGGCCGCTGACCCTGCGCGTCCGAAGCCTGTGCTCCACAACGGGAGAGGCCGCAATAGAGGAAGGCCCGCATACCACAAAAAAAAAAAAAAAAAAATGTTCTTTAAAAATATTCAACATTTTCCATCTAGGAAGTATATTTATGAAATCTCATGTTGTCCCCAAATTTATTTTTTGTGGAATTTTCCTAACAACATTAGTCTGAGCAGTGGAATGTGGGGTGTGTGTGTGTGTGTGTGTGTGTGTGTGTGTGTGTGTGTGTGTGTGTGTTTACCTAGCCATTTTGGGGATTATAGCCCCCTTTGAGAAATTTGTCTGTCTGTATGTCTGTCTATCTATCTACTAACCTGCCTATCTACTTACTGACTTATTAACTAATACCGAAAATGTGCTTTGAAGGATGCAGTGAAGAATAAACACAATCCCTGCCCTCAAGAAGGTAACAGTCTGAGAGAAGTATCAACATTAAAAAACCACACATGTAAATACATAATTATAAATTCTGATACAGGGAGATATAAGGAAGATACAGGGACTTCTAATTCAGAGAGGGGCTGTCTTAAAAGGGGACATTTACACTGAGACCTGCAATCAGAGCTCCCCAGGAAAGACTGGGGGGTAGGGAATTCTAGAGAACAGGAAGGTCAAAGGCAGGAGAGAGCTCGGTGATATGAAGGAACAGAAAGAAGCCAACTGAGGCTGGGTTCAGGGAGCAACGGGGAGAGCCACCAGGGGGCCTGTTGATCACATGAAGGAATCTGGATTTTACCAGAAGTGCTCCAGGCAACCGCTGGCTTTTACAATAAAATTTACTTTTTTTTTTTGGCCACACCGTGTGGTATGTGGGATCTCAGTTCCCCGACCAGGGATGGAACCTGCACCCCTGCAGTGGAAGTGCGGAGTCTTAACCACTGGACCGCCAGGGAAGTCCCCAAATTTACTTTTTAAGTAAAATGTATAGACCCTCTCCCCATAATAATATTAACAACTGGCATTTATTGAGCATTTACTATGAGCCAGACACATTTCCAAGAACTTCACATGTAATAACCCATTTAATTCTTACAACCCTATGAGATATGATCCTATTATTCCATTTACAGACAAGGAAACTGAAGCACAGAGTTGTTAAGTACCTCAGGTCATGAGAGCCAGAGCCAGGATTTGCTTTCAGATGTCTGATCCCGGGTGCTTTGGAGCCAGAAAAATGTACCATACATTCCCCACCAACAAAAGAATTGGAATCAGTTTTAGGGAGTTCACAGCCCCCTGCCCAGGCCTAACTATAGACTGACTCTCTTAAGGGAGGAGCCATGGACCTCAGGTTAAGAAACGTACATATCCTGCTACTTTTCCCCATCCAGACACGTGGCCAATGAGATAAGCAGTGCTGGGGGAGGGCTGGGAGCAGTACATGGCAAGGACCAAGACCCTGTGGGTCAAACAGAATACTTGGGCTGAAAAGGAGAGCAAGAGTACCCTAAATAGAGAGTTCTTAAAATTTGGGATAAATTATATGTACTTATTTTTATTAACAGATATTAATAAATAACTACTTGTTATTTTTTTATTAATAGAATGCCTTTATTTCATTAATAATAGCCCTGTTGTGTCTATAGGACAATTCATTTTTAAGGGAGTGTCAACAGACATAACCCTTGAGGGAAGGTCAGAGAGAAGGGCTCTGTTTTCCCTGTTACCCAGGAAGCACCAGAATCCAACCACACTAGTCTTGTGCATGTGTACAAAACAGAGTTAACCTAGCAGGCCTGAGACCACTATCCCTACAAAGTCCTGCTGGCAAGGTTGTCCCTTGGCTGACATCTGGGAACTTGGCATTTGGAAGTGCTGTCACCATTCCCTAATAAGCTTATAAGGGTGGTTCCTTGTGTTTGTGTACAAATAAGATGATTTATGCTGAACACTAGCTTTCCTTCTGTGAGTCTGGAATTTTGGTATGTGCTTCGTAGAGGGTGCCTGCACGACCAAGTCCCACTAAAAACCCTGGACTTGAAGGTTCAGGCGAGCCTTCCCAGGAAACATTTCAGACCATGTCGTCACAACGTGCTGCAGGAACGGAGCGCACCCTTGTGACTCTGCTGGGAAAGGAATCTTGGAAGCTTGGGGCTGGTGTCCTCTGGACTCTGCCCCATGCATGTTTCCCTTTGCTGATTTTGCTTTGTATCCCTTTGTTGTAATAAATCTCAGCGGTGAGATCTGTGAGTCCCTCCAGTGAATCACTGAAGCTGGAGGTGGTTGAGGACCCCTGGCACCATGTGCTTAAAGTGTTGGATGCCTGGGTGGTATATTTGGGAAAATTGGGCAAAGTCCCTTTGCCTCAGAATGTCTCCCTCTACTCGCTGACAGTGCCCTTGCCCCAGCATAGGCAGAAACGTCAGATTTAGTAAATCCCTGATGTAGGCCGGGCTGTATCCATGGTCTTCAGGCACGCCAAGATTCCTGAGAGAGGACAACAAACCCTGTTGTGACTAGGTGCTAGGCAGCCAGCTAGGCTCACACACTAGTAATTGCCTCCCTTTCCAGCAATTCCAAATTATACTGTACAAGTTACCGGGAATGTGAGCCTTCAGAGTTGGTTATACAGCCGTCCCTCCGTATCCACAGGGGCATTGTTTCCAGGAAACCCTGCAGACACCAAAATTCATGGAAGCTCAGGTCCCTTATATAAAATGGCACAGTATTTGCATATAACCTATGCACATCCTCCCGTATACTTTAAATCAACTCTAGATTACTTATAATACCTATTACAATGTAAATGCTATCTGTGTAAATTGTTGCCCGAATGAGACAAATTCAAGTTTTGCTTTTTGGAACTTTCCGGAAATTTTTTTCCAAATATTTTCAATTTGCTGTCAGTTGAATCCACGGATTTGGAACCCATGGTTACAAAGGGCCAACTGTGTACATTTTACATTTTAAATGTTAAATTTACAATGCCAGAAATCATTCATGTGGCTTTGAAAGTCACTTTTAAGAGAGCATATTTCTCGAAAGAAAGACAAATTAATACTTTACTTTGTCTACAGCTGAGCCTTGGAATGAAATTCATTTGTAGGCAAAGAGAGGCCTCCCCTCTCAGATGTTATGGTACCGGTGCCTGCAGGGATTTGGGGAATGCTCTTACCCAGGGCAGTAAAAGTCTCACTTTCCAAAGCACAGTTGTTGATTAACAATGACTTCAATGCTGGTAAAAATCGGAGCCTGCTGAGTAGGTTTTCAGAAGAGCTGCCCATCTTTCTGTTGGCAGATAAATCCAATTCTTGAAAACTCGAGAGAAAAGGTATAACCTGGGCTATTAAAACATCAACAGTGACATGTTTTAGGCAGCATCTCACAAAGTGTCTTCTGGGTGTTTGGGTCCCACAGTCTTCTTGATCAGCAAGCACAGCTCTTCCCTCTCTGACCCCTACCCTGCCTTACACACAATTACACACCACATACACACCAGCCATTCTTCCCAGTATGCAGCTTGGGCTCTTCTACAAGCCTCTCTCAAGGCTAGAAGTTAAGAGCAAAGACTTTGGAGACAGAACTGGTGGTTCTAATCCTGGATTTGCTACTAAAGAACTGTGTGGTTTCGGACAAGTTACTTAACTTCTCTGAACCTCAGTTTTCTCAATAAGAATAACAATACTACTTCACAGAGGCAATGGGAAGATAAAACGACTTGGTATATGTAAAGTGCCTGGTACAGTGCCTGGCACACACTAACTGCTCAATTAATGTTTGATACGATCATTCTTTTCTCAGAATATAAGTCAGAAGTACTAGAAAGGCAATGAAATCAAGAAATCAGAACAGATATCTGTGGCTAACAGCACCAGAGTGGGGTCCTGAAGGCCCTTGCTGTGCCAGGAGTTACCCCTGCTTCGCTATCTTTCTGCTGCTTTTCCTGCTTCCAGACCTTTGCCCTAGTTCTTTCCAATGTGGGAAATGCAGTATCCTGGGATCTCTGTGGGGCTGGCTCACCTCCTCAGAATCTTCCAGGGCCACCAAAGCTACAGTAACCCTTTGGTCACTATTACATCTCCCTATTTTCTTTTCCTCCCAGCACCCCCGTTACGTGATTTGTTTGTGTATGTGCTTGTCTTCTGCCTGCCCTCCCCAAAGGTGAGCTCTGTGTGTAGCGGCTGCTTCGTGCCCAGAGTGTGCCTCAGAGCCTGGAAATCAGAGGCACAAATGTTAGTGGAAGGATGGTGACACTTCACAGTCTCCACCTGGAGCCCAAAAAGGGATTGTTTACTACTTTAAAATCTTCATGAAAGCCGTGATCTCTTCTCATCTTCCCCAATTGAGGGATAAGAGTCTAAGAAATAACTTAGCAGGGCTAGACATCAGTATTAGACCTAAAGACCTATTTTACTGTTTTTCTCCCCCAATTGTACTAAAAACAACAACAAATTCTTTTTCTCATTCTTGATTGATTGATTCATTCAATCAATCACATTCCCAACAGGCATTTACTGGCTGCCAGCTATGTGCCAGACCCTGTGCATGAACAACAGAGAGATACTGAAAGAAAAAAACCCATCCCTACGCAGGAGGAGCCCGTAGTACGGAGGGAGAGCAGAGCATGGCTGGTGTGCATGAACTCTAGCACACATGCTGTGGCTGGAGTAGTCAATGGGGGAAGGAATAGAGAATGCAGTCAGAGTGACAGAGGAGCAGGAAAACCATCTGGACTCTTGTAATAATCTAGGCATGAGGTGACAGACAGTGGGCTGGGCCAGGGTAGTAGAGGTCTAGATGGTAAGCCATGGTCAGAGTCTGGATGCATTCTGAAGGTGTACTGTGGCTGCAGGTGGAATAAAACCCTTAATCTCAAGAGTGTGCTTGCTGTTTGTTAGGGGAAACTGCACTTATACATTACAGGTTACAGGACTATGTCTGTGGTAGGAAAGTAAGCGTAGTGACCTAAAGTTGTAATGTACACCCGTTATGCACCGTCCCACTGACTTTCTGTAACTTCATTTGTATCCAAGTGCCTAGGCTTCACTTGATTAGCGAGAAAGACTCAACACCCTTCGTTTTGGCTTTCCTTCTACATCCCTATTTGTAATACACTTTGTAACAGTAACAGATCCATTTCTAAACAGCCCCATAAATTCAAAAATTTTCTCCCTCAAGTGCCACATCTATCCTTTATAGATGTGTACAGGAGGAGTTTAGATTCACTAACAATTACTGGGCACTTATTATTTGCCAAATACTATATTGGAGCATTCACAAAACTTTTATGATGTGATCCTTCCGGTAACTTCATAAACAGCATATCTCAAATTTATCAGGTTTGCAAACACATGGCAAGGCTCCAAGAGTCCTCCCTCGGCTCTGCAGTACCTACTCGGCCACACCATGTGGTCGGCCGTCAGCGAGCACTGGTGAAGATCCAGCCCCTCCAGATGCTCGAACGTGGCCAGCCTCGGGGAGTCTTCAAACCCTCCACTCATCTCCTTGTTGCAGGAAAGGTATAGTGTCCTCAGTTCACAACAGTATCTAAAAGCAGCATCTACAAAGAAGGTCAGAACCCCATTCTGACATATTACAAGGCAGTCGGCAGGAGAGGGGCAGGTGTGGAGAAGGGAGACTGAGACAATATGTACACTATGTTGACAAAAGCCCAGACAGTGGGATAACTGTCCACTTTGTACCATCTACCCCTTCAGACCTGACAATGGCTTCAAATACACACTCCCTGTGATCTGCATTGATCGTCAATGGTTTTGATCAAAATCTTTCAACTAATGAATCTTCCCCTACTATCCTTGAGCATTGGTGCTGTCATAGCATTCTAGACTTATTCAAACTGCCAGGGAGAAGGATTTTACAGGCTCTAGAAGTTGAAGGGATAAAAACACATTTCCTTTCCTATTCTTTAATGTGGATACTCTATAGCAGAGTAAATTTTAACTACAGATGTCACTGAAGCTGTTCTTTTTATCAGTACCAATTCCTTCCTACTACTAAGCATAAAATAATGCTGGCATTTTCAAAAGTAAGAGAAAAATGGACTGCTTTAGTAGCACACTTACTTTGCACAGTGTCTCTCTCAGACCTAAAATATCCTGGCCTTTTCAGTGTCAGCTGTTTTTAAAGATTATTTTTGTAATCATGAAAGTACATGCTCACTGTAAAAGACGTAGAAAATCAATAAAACATGAAGAAGATTTAAATCACCCATAATCTTATTCCCCAACATAACCACTCTTTATATTTTGTTGTATTTCCTAACAGCTTAAAAATTCCGTATAATATAAAGTTATATAGAAACTTTAGCCATTGCTAACTCACCCAGTAGTTTGACACTCTTTTGTGATAATCCACATGAATGTAACTTCAAGACTTTCAGATTTAAGGTACTTTTTAATCCCTGAGCAATACTGTTGAGACTGCCACCGATGTTTCTGTTAATAGAAAGATCAAGTACTTCAAGGTTTTGCAGCCTAAGTAGCAACTGACCTGGAAGGAAGGAAATCCAAAGGACAACTCAGTAAAGATGCAGGGTGTGAAAGTTGGGGCAGGCAGGAGGGAGGTACATCTTCATGTGACCTGGGATATAGTGAACCACTCTTTCAATTCAGGGTGAGAGAAAACATAGCCAACGTTGATTTCCAAGCTATCCAATCATGGGTGCCTTCACATTTTTTCCTGGGAAGGACTCTCCCAAATTCCACTTACCGACACACGCCCCATCTTCTGACGTGAGGGCATAGTCCACAAGCTCAAGCATTTGTATCTTGCTCCCTTCTCGGAATGTCTGGAGGATCAGAGGCAAGTTTCCTCCCACTTTACTGTTCCAGGACAAATTCAACTCAAGTTCAGGCAGCGCTTTAAGTGCTTCTCCTGTTACAAAATGGCCCAAAGATCAGGTTGATCGCTAATCTGCAAAGCAGGGAATTCATTTCAAAATCAATACAGCCATTGTTTTCAGAGTATTGAAGCCGGGCCAGCTACTGGTTAGATGCCAGGGAACAGGGAGGAGAAAAGGACCCAGTTCTTGCTCACTCCCAGCACGGTGAGCTTCTATGTGTACAGGCACAGCAAGTCTAGTTCCTCCAGAGTTCTGAAGCCATGCCCATAAGCAAACATTGTGTAAAAAAAAAAAAAAAAAAAAAAATCCAACTGTTAGTAGGGGTGGTTTTACCGAATTGTTTTTATGGTGGTAAATATTTCTACCAGTCCATCTACTTTCTCTCATCCACCTTCTCCGGGGATGAGCATTGCTGAGAAGCTCGGCCAGAGGTAGAAGTGTAAAAGACTTAGAAAATAAAACATGAAGAAGCCCTTTAATAGAATGTTCCTCATTTGAAAAAAAAAAAAAATGAAGAAGATTTAAATCACCCATAATACTATTCCCCAGCATAACCACTGTTTATATTTTGGCCAGAGGAAGATTGGCCAGAGGTAGAGGCAAAGCAGGGCTCTGGCCACCACAGAGGAAAATCTCACTTTGACATCAAGACTATCACATACAACTGATCCAACCACTGCAGGGAGGAACCAGTAAGAGAGCATCAGGCACTAGCAGCTCATAACAGTGATGCAAACTTGGGGTGGAGGAGGATGCAGTGAGGGGGGTGAAACTTGACATTTCTGATACCATTTCACACAGGAAACATCTGAGGGCTACAGAGTGGAAGCTGGGAGAGAACAGGGGAAGTGTGGGGAGATCAGCCCTTAGGAATAATTTTCACTGCTTTGGGGGCAGAACAGAATGGTGAGCCACACACATAACAAATGTGCTTTCTCAATACCTGGAGTCAATTTTAGCACCAGTTAAGAGTGTTGGAAGTTCCACTGTGTCCAGAAGCCTCTCTTCCACCGTCCACTACTGGGCTGGAACTTCTGCCACTGGTTATTTATTCCATGGTTTAAGGTTTTTGGAGTCCAGGAGCCCCAGGTTAAAATGCAAATTCTCCAGGAGTTATAATATCATAAGCCAGGGATAAACAGGTGTCATTCTGTATGCCACTGCCAGACAAAGGGGCGTGGATATGTATCGCCCTGAGGCAACCCCCAGGATCAGGGAGGAAGAGTACATGATTGTCTGCAGTGCATACGGTACTGGAGGGCCTAGGCATTTGCAATCCTGCACTAAGCAATTGTAACAGGTGTAATAATGTTGAAATGCCTCCTGATTTATGTTTTCTTATCAGTAAACCATTTATTCTCTTTATACTCCATCTGCCGTTAAGGCTAAGCAGAGTATGGATGATAAGATAGCCCCTCCTGGTGGAGAGGATGCAGAAATCCTTCCAGAGAGGATAAAATCTCGGGGAGAGAGGAAAGGATACAAAACATTAGTGACAAGGGTGCAGACTCTCTCCTGGACCAGATGAGTTTAGAGTGGGTCCCAGGGCAGAAATTCCACTTCCTGGTTTCTTAAGGATGGTGGATCATGAAAAAGATTAGATTAGTCGTAGAAAATAATCTATACTTATTTTCATGCCTGAGTAACAGTAAGTTAAATTTGAGACCCTGGTACACGATAACCAGCTGTTAACCAGTGGGGCTAAATTGATCATGAAAAACCACAGAAAGGTAATTTTGGATGAGGGAATAGGGAAAGAAAGAATTATCGATTATTGAGTGCCTACTATGTGTCAAGCACGTAGTAGGTACTTTACAGAAATTATTTAATGCTCACAATAATTTTTTTGAGGTGGATATCACCCCTTTTCAGAGATAATAAAACTGAGGCTCAGAAAGTTTAAGTATTTTGTCATGGTCACAAAGAGAATTAGAAGTGGGACTAGGATTTGAAAGGATCTGGCCAGCTCTGAGATGTATAAAGTTTTTCCTTAGCTATAGGAAGGGTGAAGCAGGAAACATCAGCTGGCCCCCATTTTCTAGGGAAGGATTAGAGAGAAGACATTGGCATAAATTTTGTTGCTTTTACAGAAATCTTTGCAGAGATGTAAATTATCAAAATACATGATCGAAGTAAGAAACTTCAGACAAAAAGAAGACAGAAAAAGTATTAATTGCATCTAAAACCAGCAAGCATTCTAGATAACCCAGCATTCATAACCCAGTAAAGCAGCTGGGTTAGTTAGTAGCACGACAAATTTTATCTTATGTTCTATGTTAACCAATGTTTGATATACTATAAACTAACTTAATTGAGGTTCTAGTACTATTTAAATCATTGCTTTTAATTGAAAAATCTTGTTTTGATCATTTTTTTAAAAATGGGAATGGGAAAATAGAAGAGAGAAGTACTATTTTGGAATTGGAAAGGAACTTAATTATTATCTATCCCAACTCCTCTAATTTACAGATGAGGTAACAGACCCAAAGTGAGCAAATTTTACAGTTACCATCTCCAGTTAAACTCCATGAGAACAGAGGCTTGGTCAGCCTGTTCCCTTCTCTATCCCTGGGCTTAGCACAATGCTAGGTGCAGTTACACAGCTCCTTAGAAGGTATACAAGTGCTCAGCACAGCATCACATCATGTACAGGCAGCGCTCTCATCCTTGTCCATGGGCACTTGAGGGGGTGGTGACCCAGATAATTTGCCCCTGAGGGTTTGGGTTGCAAAGATCCTTCCAGGGGAGCCATCTCTTAAGGGAAGCATTCATCATACCCAGTGCTCGAACATCATCAGCAGTAAGTCTGCAACTACCCAGCCTCAAGATTTTTAACTTGCTGACAAGATGCATTTGCTGCATGAGTAAATGGAGGGTTCTGCCTATGAAATCATTCCAGGAAATATCCAGTTTTTCCAAGTCTGGGAGAGAAGGCAGCAAAGCAACTAGAAGTGAACACAAGAAAAAACAGATTTGCATGTGTAATTTGTGATTTGTAGTAAATAGGATCCACTGCCTGTTGCTCTGTAAGAGGATAGAAGGAGGGTGGACTTGCTGACTTTCCACAAAGCAGGGATCTCTCAGCCGCACAGCTGGAGACATTGTGACATTTACTTTACCTATTTCTTGGGACGTTTTCTATTTCTGCCAAATAACTGCACTCTGAAAATGCAGTGGTGTTTCCATAAGATTTCATAAGAACTCCTTTATTGTAGTGGAAATTGTAATTCTACTGCTAGGACTGTTACTACCACTGTCACTGTAATGTGTATACTGGTCCTTTTATTTCACAAAACCCCCTGACACCTGTTACCCTGTCGTCCTACTGGACCCTCAGGCTGAAGGTCTGGGGCATACTCCGTTGGCAGGACTGCTGAGACTGAGGGTGCCCGTTACCTTTTCTTTCTTATCTTGATCACCTGGGTGTCACCACCTTATAATGTTCCTGTTATACCTACATGGGCCAACATGTGCAGGTTTAGACTGGCACAAACCCTGACCAGAACCTTCTCTGAGTTTCCTCCATTGCTACAAAAATTGAAGCTACTCTCTGTGAACAAGATTCTCAAAGGTCATCTTTATCTCCTGCAGCAACAAGACTTAAGAGTGGAAATGCCAAAGTCAAGGGGCGAAAGTGTCTTTGCTTGCTTGTTTTTAAACATCTGTCTTGAATGTTAAAATAGTGGCAGCAGTCAGACGCTGCATGGTGAGCTTCTAGAGTTACAGGCATAGCAATTCCTGACCTTTCACAATTCCGAAGAAATTCTAAAAACTTGCTTAGGGGGCAAGAAATATGTTTTCTTTCTACTAGCATTCAAAGCACTTTAGCAACTTCATCTTGTTCACCATGATCCTAACTTTATAAAGTATGAGATCCTATTGAACACATTAAGAAGGAAAAAAAAAGGATTCCTGGGGCCCACCCTCAAAGATTTCAATTCGGTGGGTTTGGGTTGGACTCAAGTGCCTGCATTTCCACAAGTTCTGCAAGAGATTCTGACACGTACATAGGCATTTGAGAATCACAGGCATGGTTAGCGCTCCCTCATAAGAGATCTGTCTCAAATATAATGGCATGGATTTTAATTAAAATACTCAAGGACCCCTCACTCAAAACGCAGTTCTTTTGATACCTCTGTTGGTAGACACACCCAATTTGATTCAAGACTTGATTTAAGGTATCTGAAAAAAGAGAGTTTTTTTAAAAGGTGGTGACAGTGCTGTTGGGAAGATGGTTCTTTGCAACCAAACTCCTGCTAGAGTGTCACAAACAGTAGTTGCACTTTTGTGTTAAAGGTGTTAGCAATAATTGCTGGTAGTGATAGTTTTCATTCCCCAGATAACAACGAGATGCCCCTTTAAATTCCCAGCAGGGCTCAGTTTTATGGATGAGTTTACATCCTATGCAGGAACAGATGTGTTTCAGGGAGCTAGAGGTAATCCAGTCGAGAAGTAAAATTGCTCAGGAAAAACAAACAAACCTCCCTCTTAATCTCGGCTCAAATCTTTGAAGCTTGAGGAAGAATCAATTAACTTGTTTTTAAAAAAAAAAAAAATAGCGTTGCATCTGCGCTTCCTGAGTTGTCTGGGCCACCCTGCAGACCTCGGGTTACCAAGTGAGGACTGAACACTTTCCCTGCTCATTCCAGCCCAAAGGCCCTCTGTGCCTCTGCGCAAGGTCAACTCCATACAGACCTGGCTCCCTCACATCCGCTGTTGTTAGTCTACAGTTGTTCAAATCTAGACACTTGTCCACAGGGTTTTTGCCCAGCTTCTACGGGAACGGCTCATTTTCCTCCATCCTGGATTTTAATTCCATTTCTGAAGTGACAGTCTTAGCTGCATTATAAAAATAAAGAAAAATTTGCTGTGAATGACAGAGTGTATTAAAGATGCATAATGATCACCATAAGACAAGTGAGAAGACAGACAACAACTCTGAACTGGTCCCTTGTGAAACCTCACCTCAGAAGGGGACAAAACCTGACCTCTGTTCCTGCAGTCGGTGCTCAACTTTGGCCGCTCCAGTGACCCGTTTCCTACAAAGGAGCCTGAGGAACTCAGTGGCTTTTCTCTCGTGGCCTGACCTGGGCTTCTTGCATGTAGATGGAGCTTTGCTCCTGGACAAAGAGGTAAACTTGTTAGCACAGCGTTTAAGACAGCGCTGCTGGAAGGACGCACAAACATCTTTGGTGAATGCAATGCTGGGGGTATGCCCAGGTACTGGCCTCCTAACCAGACAGGTGAGGAAGGGGAAGCACTGCAGTCACCACTGATGAGCCTCAGATGGCTAAAGGGAGCGAGTGAAACACTCGATGCTCACTTCCTAGACCCTTCAATTGACACATCCGGAGAGAGTGGTCCCTGGGAGAGCTTTTGTATTTTCTCAACTCCTGCCAGAGAATGCACTCAGAAAGCCTCATGTGTCCTCGTCATTAGGGACTTTTTATGTGGCACCCTTGCCAAGTTCCACTGTAATAATACCACACTACAGGATATCACTACAATTTTTTAAAGTTAAATAAATAAAAATAAAAAGCTATAATTTTATTGAGTGCCTACTATGTACCAGGGCTTTACCTACTGCATGTGTCAACATTTAAGACACATGTGAAACACATCATACTTTTGTAAGGAAAAATGAATAGGCATGTACTGACAGTGACTTTAGAGAGGTTTTGTAAGTGAAAAAGTACAGTTTAAAACACATGCAAAGAGTATACTGGAATCCAATAGGAAAGCATAAGTTCTGAATGTGCAGTAATACTCTACTACCCCTGACAAAACATATACAACCACATAGCAAAAAAGAAATATATTAGTACCAGTGGAAATGAAAAGATAATGGCATTACAGTAGTAGTAAATTTAGACTTAAATATTAGCAGGATAATAAAAACTCCCCCTCTCCTCCACAGTGTGTCTGGTGGCTTGCTAGTTTTGTTTTGTTTTGTTGCTTTGTTTTGTTTTGTTTTCTTGGTGGCTTGCTATTTTTAAGAAAACCATCTACAGGCTGTACATCTTTGTGGGGATGGATGGTGTTGTCACATTCTACCAGTAGGAGGCAGCATCATCCACCTATCATTTACCTCTTCATTTTGGCCTTCAATTTTTATTATGGTACATTGGATACAAGGTATTTTGTTTTGGGTAGGGTTGCCAGATTTAGGAAAAATAAAAGTAGCACGTCTGATTAAACTCAAACTTCAGGTAAACAGGAATCATTGTTTAGTAAAAGTATGTCCCAAATACTGGATTTTTTCTGGCAACCCTAATTTTGGGTGAGGAGAGTTGTGGATGGAGGATGTGAGTACAGGGCATTTTGTGTAAACTCAATGCAAAGAGTCACAATTACACTATTTCATAAATTTGGAAACTGAGACTCAGAGAGACTGTTAAGTAGTAAGCAGCAGAGTCAGAATTTGAATCCAGAGCAATCGGCTCCAAAGCCCATTATGTGCAGGTGCTTTTTAAAATTTTTGTTCTTAAAAAAATTTTTCTCTGCATTGTATCTTATTGCTCTCTCTTTTGTTTTTTAGCTTTCTATCTCCATAGGCTCAGCCTACAATCATGCTCAAGTTCCAGCCTCACCAAACCTTCTTTTTCTTTGTTTTCTCCTCAATCCACTGTTCTGTCAATCATTTCCTTTACTGTCAAATGTTTGGAAAGAATGGTTTGTACTTGCTGACCCCACTTCTTCACCACAGTTACCAATTAACCCTCTACATTCTGGTTGCCACACTCACCTAGCCAAATAGATTGTTTCTCAGAGGTCACCACCAATGACCTACATATGGTCAGGCCATTCAAGATGGCTGTTCTCTTGCTCTCTGTCCATCCCCTGTTCCACCAGGCCCTGCTTCACTCACATGACTATCCAATCCTCTTAATTATAGGGCTTAATCAGTAACTGCCTGCATGCTTGCCCCCTGCCCCTGCTGCTGGTTTCTGTGGTAACTGATGAGCCCACCTGACATCAGTTCCCCTATAAATGGTAGCCTCCTTCTCCACCAAGTAGCGGAGGTTGTTGCTATGTCCTGTCTGCTGCTGGCCATCCATGGAAGGAGTGTTGCTCCAGGACCTTTGTGTAAGATGCCCCTTAACCAATGAACTTTGATGTCTCTGTTGTTGTCTCCAGGCTTTTTCTTTGGTCTCAAGGCTGAGCAGCTACAAGATTTGCAGGCTGGTGGGGTGCGGTCCACCAACCAACCAGTTGACAGATTCAGAAATCTCTTCTCAGACCACAGCCTACTTGGGCACTCTGTAATATTTATAAGATTGGCAAGTCCAAGGCAGCACAACTGGAAAACCTGGTTCAACTCGTGGGTCCATCAGGTAAGCAAGTGACTTAACTTCTCTGAGCCTTGGTTTACTCATCTATAAAATGGAAATTATAATTCCTGCCTGGTTCATTTCTCAGGAGCATAGTGACTTAAAGTTACTGAGGCCTCCCAGGAAGATGGGACTCTGCAATGCCTTTTACATCAGAGGTACTTTGTAAACATTTGTTGAATGAACAAATAGCTAAACAAATGAATGAATATTAGTTTTACAGTTCCTCAATTACCAAAATAAATCAAGATGACAAATCTTTATCAAACCACCTAAGTATAAATATGAGTATCAATTTATGAGGCCCTTGGACATCTCCTTACAGACCATATATTTCTTTTTTTTTTAATCTATAAAACCCTTCCTTCAAAAAATATTTTATGTCACACCTCAATATATAAAACAGATGAGTCAGAGCTGCTACAGGTTGGCTGAGGCAGGAGGGCTGGCCCTCCGTGGAGGGTGCAAAGTGACCACACATAAGCAGCTCCACGGAGTGACTCGGGGCCTTTTCTGGCTGCTTTACTGCTGAACCGAGCTCTTGCTTCTCCAGGTGATTCTGTGAGCCAAGCAGTATCTTCTCATTAGGTTCTTTTCCAAGCTAAACCTGTAGGGGCTTGTTTCCGTTGTTTACAACCAAGAATCCCAATGCTTTCATAAAACATTTTTACATGTTTGTAACATGGGTGATGCTGTACAGGGAACCAAGGTAACAAGTTCCTGTTGCCAAGGAGCTACCTGTCTAATGGAGCAGACAGACAAGAAAGTCACGGTCGCATTACAGAGGGTCCAAAGTCCAGTGGGTGTGTCTTGGGAAGCTTCCAGGTAAACGTGGTAGATAAATTGCACCTTAAAGGGTGAGTGAAAGTCAGCCAGGGGGGTGGACATGAGTACGGATAAATGGGGGAGGGGTGCAGAGGGAGGATGCCACAAGGGAAGGTCTTTCTAGGCACAGGGACCCACTTCGGGGGAATGTGGCCAGTTTGGGAAACAGTCAGTCAGAATGTCAGGAGTAGAGGATGAACATAAGATTGGGGGGAAGGCAGAGGTTGTGAAGAGCTATTCAACTGATCACAAACACCTTGAAGACCATGCTTGAGAGTATAGACTTTCTCTTCAAGGCAAGAAAGACTCAGTGAAGGATTTTAAACCGGTGAGAGACACCACAGTATCTGTGGTTTAGAAAGAGCACCCGGTAGCAGTGTGGAGGACAGGCTGGCCACAGAGAAAGACCAGGAGCAGAGAAACCAGGGAGAAAGCTGTGGCAGTGGTCCAGGCAAGAGACGACGAAAGCCAGGACAGCAGCGGAGAGGAGGAATGAGGTCCCAGAGCTGTTTGGAGGACAGAATTCACATGACTCCAGGGGCCACTGGATCTGGGGAGAAATGGAAATGGAGCAGCCACGCATGGTGTTGCCCAGCCGGGATAACCAGCTGACTGGTCTTGCACGGTTAATTTAATCATGGTTATGGCTATCCATTAACCATGTTCCTGAAGCTCCAAATCATACTTTAGAACAAATATCAACAACTTTCTGATGGCCCTCTGTTAAAGGTAGACTTCTTAACTTTTACTTCCAAAAATGCATTCAATCTGCTTACAGGTAAAATGATATTTTTGGTATCTGGTGCAAATAATCTGACGGACATGAGGGTAAGTATAAATGAAACAAGATTGGCCATGGATTGGTAATTGTTAGAGGGAGGTGGTCATATGGGGACTCATACTGTTCTCTCTTCTTTTGTATATGTTTGCATAAAAAGTTTGAAGTGTTTTAAAAATACATTTAATCTAATAATATAGTGATGGCATTGTATATGACACAACTTTAGAGAGAGATTTGGCAATATTTTCATAACCCTTGTATTTTGTAATCTCTGTTCTGGGAATTTGTGCTAATTAGCTGAAACAGAGTAAAGCAGAAAATAGGGGAGAGGGAAAGCCAAAGATATTCACTAAAGGGCAGAAAAGGAACTTAAGTAATTATGGCATAGGCATGTAATGGCATATTATGCCACTGTCAAAATTAGGCATATGAACATCATGTAACAATATGAGAACTGAGCAGTATAATATGTCTCAGTAGGATCACAGCTCCGTGTAAGATCAAGCGGGCTTTATAAGCTCTTATAACTGTACAAAGTACGTCCCTTTGGGCCCAGCTACCTCTCTGACTGGTCTCCTACTACTTTCATCCTCTCTCCGTCTCTCATCCTGCTTCCGCATGCCTAACCTCCTGGCTTGCCCTCAAGCACTCCAGGCTCACTCCCATCTTGGGCCTTTGCATTTACACATCCCTTTGCCTGGAAAACTACCCCCACAAATACCTGTGTAGCTGGCTTCATTCATTCTACGTGGCTGACTTTCAGATCTCAGCTCAAATGCCACCAAATCAGAGACTCCTTCCTTCCAACCACATCTAAAATAGCACCCCCAGCCCATCATCCTCTGTCTCCTCAGCCTGTTTTGTCTTCATACGACTTATCGCACTGAAATTATATCTGCTTTTGTTTCTTTATGTACGTAAATGTTCTCTTTTTCATGGCTGTACTTCTAATAACAGTGACTGGCACATAGCAGATACTCAGTGTTTGACTGGTTGGTTGACCATAAATGCACGTATATGAATAAAAGGCTGAAAAGAATCTTGAAGAAATGACCATTTGTGTTAGAATGAAAGGAAATAGGGTATTTTTCTCTAAACCTTTCTGCAACATATTACTTTTGATAATTTAAAAGGAAAGTGAGGGGAATTCCCTGGTGGTCCAGTGGCTAGGACTCCACGCTTCCACTGCTGGGGGCCCGGGTTCAGTCCCTGGTTGGAGTCCCGCAAGCCGTGTGGCATGGCCAAAACAAAAAAGTAAAATGAGCAAATTATTTAAAGCATTTAACAAAATAAATGTTTAGAACAGACTCATCATATTAGGTTTTGGTGTCTCGTCGCTGGGTCGAAAATCAGTTGTTTTAAGGTCATTGTTCGCTTTTCTGTTTTCAGCTTTGGGGGACCTGAATTTTGACCCACTGATGCATTTGTTGACAAATGAAGTCTGGGGTTTAGTTTCTCCATCTGAGGAACTCTTGTTCCCTGTTTGACTCATGGACAAGTTGAAGGGGGTCTTTCTCAATAAGCCATCTTCCTGTGGTTTTCTGTTTTCTAGGATTTCAGAAGAAAACAAGAGTTTGTCAAGCCTGTGTGAAATCCTAACTTCCCACACCTGTCTTTATTTCCCCCTTACTTTCTGTTTTTATTGCTGGTAGTGTTTAAAATAAAAATAAGAATGATGCAACCCAGGATCCTGGAACTAACAGATGGTAGCTGATACAAATCCAAAGCAAATTTGAGTTTTAAACTTTGCCCTATTTTATTGTGAGATACAATTCATTACATACCACTTTGGCAATTGCATTAAATGTGTCAATACTTTTAAAATTTCAACAGTCAATTTAAGTTACCTTCCGGGAGAGTTAGTGTCAGAGCACTCAGCATGCCTCTAAGCTGTCTGGCCCTTTGCAAAACTGTCACCCAGAGGAGTCTGCTCCCAGGGACCCCAGTCACATCTTCTTGGCTTACCGTTTCTTTTTCTCTTGGCATTCTCACCTTCTCTACTGCAGCCCTTCACCCACACCCCATAAAAACACATTGGCAGTAAAGAATTAATTCACTACAGAACTCGATGCTAAGAGATTCAATGATAAACAAGACACAGCTCATGTCACTGAAGTCTTAACCTGGCGGAAAGATGGTTACACTGGAACAAGGGCTGTCAGGGAGGAGAGACCCATGTAGTCAGGGAACCCACGGTTGGACCAAGCCTGTCTTGGAGCACAGCCTTTGAACGATAAGTGGCATTGCCTGGGTTTTGAAGAACTGAGATAGCTAAAAAGAGGAGAGAGAGGGAAGTGTCCCAGGCAGAAAAATCAGGCTCAGAAACTTCCAGGTATGAAGATGTAAAGGAGCCTGGGGTTGCCTCTAGGAGTGAATTCTGGTTTGCCTGGAGCAAGAATGGAGGATGGAGGTTAGGGGTAGTTCTGGTATGATTTGAGGCTCAAGAATCATAAGGGTCAATCTGTGAATCCCTCCGGGGATTTGCTTACATTTTAAGGGAGGGTTCAAGACTTAAACTAAAGGGATAAAACTATAAATGGAATTTTAGATTTTTTTTTTTTTTTTTTTTTTTTGCGGTAAGCGGGCCTGTCACTGTTGTGGCCTCGCCCATTGCGGAGCACAGGCTCCGGACACGCAGGCTCAGCGGCCATGGCTCACGGGCCCAGCCGCTCCGCGGCATGT
>NC_041214.2:63318098-63362686 GCF_002837175.3 Physeter macrocephalus
TTCACGGACCGGGGCACGAACCTGTGTCCCCTGCATCGGCAGGCGGACTCTCAACCACTGCGCCACCAGGGAAGCCCAGAATTTTAAATTCTGTTAATAAAATTTAGATTCTGTCCTTAGGCTAGGGCCTAATAGGTATTCTTCTCTTTGTTTTCTTTTTTTTTTTTAGGTATTCTTAAAGTTACAATGTTCATGGCTTCCTCCCTATAAAGTAGGTCTTACAATGTTCCAGAGTGGTTCAAGAAACATTTTGCACACAGGCGATCTTCAAAATGACTTTGCAGAGCCCACCTCCATGCTTGGGGGATGGAATGTTCCATATACCCGGAGTACTATTTTAGAAGTCACAACTGGGCATCCTTTTTTTTTTTTCTCCAAACTAGAAGCAGGATCCGGCCCACCAGGTTTACGCAGGAACAGACAGCAATGGAACCAGACAGGTGTCCCAGCCACAGCCCCATAGCTGACCGAGCCTCAGTAGGTTGGGTGGGAAAGAGAGACCTTCAGCTTGTGAATCCAGCCACAACCTGCTGCCCTGACTGCCCCATCCTGATTCCACCATCCCCCCGGGGATGCTTTTCCTTTCACTGGTCCCCTAGCTCCCACCCAAGACTTACCTCTATGGTCATTTTCACTCATTTTCACCTTTGGGAGGTTTATACACTGCCATTCTTTGGAGAGCCATCACAGTAAATGCTTTTACTCCCCTCCCCCCACCCCCCCGCACAGTTGCTGTGACTCCAACTCCCACGTCTTAAGAAAACACTGCTGGATGGTGCTCCAGGATGTGGTAATTTCCCCAGGTGAAACCCCACCCAGCTGGTGAGGCCCCGCTGGGTTCTATGTGCAGATGAGTACACCACAGAGCAGGATGGGAAAGACCAGGGAGCCAGGGAAGGTCAGAAACTATACAGGACTGGAGTGATCGGAAGAGGAAACAAAATACCGTAGGGAACAAGGAAGGCAGAAAGAAGAGGAAAGCAAGAGAAGGAAGCAAATGAGAGCTAACAGGGAATCAGAAAAGGAACAAGTGCGAGAAAGGCAGATTTGTGAGAACAAGGGGGAGAGCTCCTGCATATTTCTTAATATACAGTGGGTTAAGCAGTATGTTACCATGCTCACGCTTAGAAAAGAATTTTTTTCAAAATGTATTTGGGAAATTTCTCTTTATATACAAACTTGTGCAAGTACTCAGGCTTGCCACACCAACTCGAGCTTTAAGAACGGCTTCCCCCTTGTCTCTGCACTGGGTTTTACTCTGTGAAGGTAAATCCTGGAAACCGAATTTGGGGAAATTTTCAGATCACAACATAACCAGACTACAGCAGCTAAAAATTAGGGTTTTTCCTCTCCTCCCAGGATCAGAGGCATTCACTTAAGAGCCCTCTGGGAAAACTAATGGCTGGTATTTAACAGAGTAGTTACTGTATTATATTTACTGTATTATCAGTAGGTAAGGTTACTTGCCATGAAACCCCAAGGATAATACATATTTGTCATGTAATTTCTCTTGCACTGAAGCGATTTTTGTTTTTGTAAAAGTGAAGTATACTTTTTTTTCTTTTCCATCCTTAGGTTTAGGCTTAACATATATTTTATTTTATTTTTTTAACATCTTTATTGGAGTATAATTGCTTTACAATGGTATGTTAGTTTCTGCTTTATAACAAAGTGAATCAGTTATACATATACATATATTCCCATATCCCCTCCCTCTTGCGTCTCCCTCCCTCCTGCCCTCCCTATCCCACCCCTCTAGGTGGTCACAAAGCACAGAGGTGATCTCCCTCTGCTATACGGCTGCTTCTCACTAGCTATTTTACGTTTGGTAGTGTATATATGTCCATGCCACTCTCTCACTTCAGGCTTAACGTATATTTTAAAGCATTTTTGAGGAATGCTTTCAAAGGGCTTAAAATTTTTGATCCAGTGTTTTCAGAGTGAATCATATTTTCAGTGTTGCTTCTTAAAGGGAAATGCATTTTCTTTCTCCACAAAACTTACTTTATTAAAAAGCATAACACGGGCTTCCCTGGTGGCGCAGTGGTTGAGAGTCCGCCCGCCGATGCAGGGGACACGGGTTCGTGCCCCGCTCCGGGAAGATCCCACATGCCGCGGGGCGGCTGGGCCCGTGAGCCATGGCCACTGAGCCTGCGCGTCCGGAGCCCGTGCAAGCATAACACATGCTACAACATGAATGACACTTGAGGACATAAGAGAAGAAAGCCAGTCATAAAAAAGGCAAATACTGTATGATTCCACTTACATGAGGTATATAAAGCAGTCAAATTCATAGAAACAGATTAGAACGGTGGTTGCCAGGGGCTTGGGGAGGGGGAATGGGGAGTTGTCTAATCTGTACAGAGTTTCACTTCTGTAAGATGAAAATGTTCTGGCGATCTGTTGCACAGCAATATGAATATATTTAACACTACTGAACTGCACACTTAAAAATGGTTAAGATGGTAACTTTTATGTTATGTGGGGCTTTTTTACTACAATTAAAAAATTTTTTTAAATATATTTAAAAAACATGATTCAGAAGGTTAGGACTCTAAATGTAAAGAAGTTTTAAGAGTACCTTAATCAATTTCTGCTTTTATTTTTCTTCTTATGTGTGTACAAGTATGACATAATTCTTAAAAATCCATACCTAAATGTCTAAATAAGTTTTAATAAGTATAAAGTAAAAATACTAGGTAATTTTAAAAAACTTACTTCAGTCACTCAGCTCTAAATCATTCTGGTGGCATGCAGTGTCTTGAGTTACATGTCTGATGGGCTTACTTCAGCCCTCTTCAGACCTCTTGCCTTGAAAACATATCATTGTAGATATAGTTCTAGCATTAGTTAATATTACTATTCTCAGTTAATTTAAGCAGAAAAGGGATGTATTAAAAGGATGACAAAACTTCTATTAAAAAGATGACAAAGGTAAACATGTGTTTACCTCCACTCCTTTTGAACCCCATTTAAGCAATTAAGGAATTAAAAAATACACAATCACTTCATGAATCTGTAAGGATAAAGAGAACTGGACAGATGCCAACAAAATTTTGGAATCTAGAGAGCATGAGGAGGGTACGTTTACCTGACTTTACAGTTAATTACCTGCAAAGTTTGGGGTAACAGATTTTTCAAATTTCAGAATCCCCAGAGGTTCAGTAAGCGAATCAGTAATTATACCAGGTAACTCTGAAGGAAGAGGTAGGAATGGGTAGGGCTGGAAACAGGATGATTACTTTAAAAGTATAAGAAGTTAAACGATTAAATTCCATTTCTCACCCCGGGGCAGACAGGAGACCGCCCTCATCCCCACCCTGGAAAAGATAGAAAGTTTATTTTCAGAAACTGTTGAAACACAGAGGATCTGGATTCAGACACTGGTCATGGTTCGAGTACCTTATTGGATAGGGGGTGAAGTAAAGTCTGTGCACGGAAGCATGAGATCTCTCCCTAAGCCCCCTTTAGTTCCTCTAAGAACACACTGGCAACCAAGCTTAATCACCCGCTTCCCCCGCCCAATAGAGGTAGGTGCGGGGACACCTACCTGGGAAGCTGACCAGCCCAAGACAAAAAACCTGCAGATATTGACTGTGTAGAGTCCCTCAACTAAATGAATCTGTTGCTGCCCAAGCAATTACAGAGAAGCCCACTGATTGACAAGTCCTACCTATATACACAGAGCCCCTCATTCTACAAGTGCTCGGAGAACCAAAGACCTCAAGATAGTTGAGGAAAGACTCTGATATGAAAATGAGGTGCAGAAATCGTAAGAAAAAGGGAACGTGGAGAAAATATGGACAAAGTAAGGAGAAGAAAAAAAAGTTTTTAAATCACTATTATACTTAGAGAGTTCTTGGGCCCATAAACCAAGAATCAGAAGATGTAAAAAGGGGGAAATCTAGGGAATAAAGGAACTTCTAGAAATTAAAAATGTGATCGTTTCTGTGCAAGATTAAAGTGGCAATCGTGTAGTTTTGAATCTACCTATTCCTCTAACAGTGACCACCACCACAACAAACGCACAACAATTATCTACTATAAAAGTAGTAAGGTATCCTGTGAACTTTGAATACAAGGAAAGGGCAGATTAACTGACCGCAGAAAGACCCACAGGGTATCAGCAAGTGGGCAAGAGGAAGTCGAAAGCAGGCAAAGGGTCTTCCGGTGGCACTGAACGGCATCCGACTTATAATCAAACTGCCAAAGGTACTTACCCTGAAATCTAAATGTGCCCACTCAGCATAGAAAGCCAATTGGGTTTTTGGGGAACAGTGCCAGAGCTAGGTTCTAAGGGTGAAGGTAAAGGAAAGATTAGATGGTGTGGGACAGTCTGGGCCCTATTAAATCTCAGAACTAACCAATGGACTCTCCTTTCCAGGACAAAGTCCGTCACGGAGAAGGATCTGCTGGCAGCAGAATCTAAATTGAGCAGCACAGAGCTACTATGAGCAAAGGCAAGAGAAGATCCAGATGAAGTGGGAGAAGGGGAGGAAAAGGTAGTTTCAAAAAGCATAAGGCAGGGCTTCCCTGGTGGTGCAGTGGTTGCGCGTCCGCCTGCCGATGCAGGGGAACCGGGTTCGCGCCCCGGTCTGGGAGGATCCCGCGTGCCGCGGAGCGGCTGGGCCCGTGAGCCGTGGCCCCTGGGCCTGCGCGTCCGGATCCTGTGCTCCGCAACGGGAGAGGCCGCAGCGGAGAGAGGCCCGCATACCACAAAAAAAAAAAAAAAAAAAAAAAAGAAAAAAAGCATAAGGCAATACTGTTTGACTCTTTAGCATAACAACAGCAAAGCCATCGAGCTAGGAAAGCAGTCCTGGTGTACCCTCCTCTCCTAAGGTACACCATGTGGGCCTCTTCATAGGGCTGCCTGATATATTCTCACAGACTGGCAGCTGACATGCCAGAGCACATGAGTCGTGGGTGAAAGCAAGGAGGAAGCTGTGATGCCTGCGGTGAGCTGGTTACACACCATACCTCCCACTGTATTCCATTCGTTAGAAGTGAGTCCCTAAGTCCAGCCCATACTCAAGGTGAAGAAAGAGCTCCACTCTTTTTTTGTTGTTGTTGCGGTACGCAGGCCTCTCACTGTTGTGGCCTCTCCCATTGCAGAGCACAGGCTCCGGACGCGCAGGCTCAGCGGCCATGGCTCACGGGCCCAGCCGCTCTGCGGCATGTGGGATCTTCCCCGACCGGGGCACGAACCTGCGTCTCCTGCATTGGCAGGTGGACTCTCAACCACTGCACCACCAGAGAAGCCCAAGAGCTCCACTCTTTGAAGGAAGGAGTATCAAAGAATTATGGGCATTTAAAAACTGCTCTAAGATACAAAAGGACTAGAGAGAAAGCGAGAGCTGTGAATAGAAGATAGGCAAAGTCAAACCAACATTTTTTTGTCAACAGTTTTGAGGAACGGCCAGACTGACAAAAGGTAAACACAATCCAAGTGTCCATCAACTGATGAATGGATAAATAAAATGTGATTTCATACAATGGAATATTATTTGATCCTAAAAAAAGTAATGATGTACTGATATATGCTAGAACATGGATGAACCTTGAAAACATTATGTTAGGTGAAAGAAGCCAGACACAAGAGACCACATATAAGATTCCATTTATATTAAATATCCAGATTAAGCAAATATATAGAGACAGAAAGTAGACTAATGATTGCTTAAAGCTGAGAGGGTTAAGGGAAAGTGGGGTAGGGGAAGGTGATAGTTAAAGGGTAAGTGGTTTCTTTTCAATGAGATTAAAATGTCCTAAAATTGTTTGTAGTGAAGTTTGCACAACTCTGTGGATCTACTAAAAACCAATGAATTGTACACATTAAATAAGTGAATTATATCTTGTGAATTTTATCTCGATAAAGCTGTTACTAAAAAATGAAGCTGTTATTAACTACAGGAAAAAATGTATATACATTTCTGACATACTTTATGGTTAAGATGTGAACAGTTTTTACATAGCTGTAATAATATAACAGTAAATGTTATATTACAAAACTCTGGAATAACCATATTGAAGGGCTGTGGAAAGGGGAAATTTGTAGAGGTTTACAGAAATAAATTCTCATCTGCCCTACCAGGAAGACGATAGATAGTACCTAAGTTGAAATGACAGTATAAGTGTATTATTTAGAAATACAGATGTAAATAGTAGACAAAAGAATAAAAGAGTTGGAATATGTTGCCGGAATAAAATCTTATTACATTTAGGTTTTTCTCAGCTACTTCTTTTTTTGTGTGATCCTGGACATCTGTAACCTCTAAGACTCAATACTGTCTTCTGTAAAATAGAAGTTATAATAATAACATAAAGAGTATTTTGTGATGATTAGATGAGATGATCCATGTCAGATGCTTATTATAGTGCCTGTGACATAGCAAGAACTCAATAAATGTTAGATTCTGATGTCATCATGATCATAATCATGATCACCACCAGGACTATGAGGTAGCTGGCATTTATTCCAACCATTAGGGCTAATCGGATGCTCATGGGGAGATCTAGAAATAACTGCCAGGGAGTAGGAATGATGGTTTCTCTTTGCTGTGAGGCCCTCCACTTGTACCCAAGGCCCCTCTGGGGTCCCAAGGTAACAGAGGACAGAGACCAGTCTTGAGTGTAGGATCTTAGGTGCAGCCAATACCTTCCTGGCCTCTCCACAGCCCCTAAAACTTAGTCCCTTATATCATCATCCACCCATGCATCCCTTATTATGCAGTGAGTTATCATGAAGGATGTAGTGACAAGCCTGCCCATGGGATCTTCTCTCCCGTTTTAGGGCTATTGGTCATTAGTTGTTTCCTGCAGTGAACTCGTCTCCTTATTGGCAAATTGTGACAAAAAGTTCCCCAACCCCCAGTCCCCGGTACCCCTGGTACCGGTCCACGGCCTGTTAGGAACCGGGCCGCACAGCAGGAGGTGAGCGGCGTGCCGGTGACTGAAGCTTCAGCTGCCCTCCCCAGCCCTCGCATTACTGCCTCAACTGTCTCCTCCCCCATCCCCCACCAATGTCCGTGGAAAACCTGTCTTCCAGGAAACCAGTCCCTGGGGCCAAAAAGGTTGGGGACCACTGTTGTAGCATAAGGAACGTATCCATTTGAGCTCAAAAAGTCACCAGATGGGTTTAGATGCTCCCAACATTCTCCTTACCTAGATATCACCTCCCCTGTGCCCAGCACCAGGAGAACATCAAGACTCACAGAATTCTGAGAATCAAAGTTCTACCTAGACATATCCTGATCATGAAAGCAGCCCAAGATAAAGGACATGCAAAGAAAATTAGAGAGTTGTAAAAGCACTGTCCGATTAGTCACAGAAAATAATATAGGCCTGGAGAGGTTTGAAGTATCTACCTTCGTCTGGTCCTTAAGCTGGAGGCTCAATGCACCTCATCCCAATTGCATTACCTATGCTCCCTTTTAAATGTTCTCAAAACAGGAGCAGCTTCCTTACAGAGGAACTTAATGAGACAAATTACATTTGTATAATAAGCAAGTATGTGTACATTACGCAGTGCTGGGTTCTGACAAAGCTCATCTGTGATAAGGAACTTGCCCTCTTACAGCTTCTAATGTTCCTAAAGCAAGGCACAGGTGGAGAGAAAGGCACATGCTTTAGCCAAATGCAAAAGAAGTGGAGCAATACACACTTTTACAGTGGCTTTATTCTTGATAGGGGAAAAGACAATAGAAAGACAAGGAGAGTGGCACTAGATAAGTATAGGATTTTAAAGAGCTAATGTGAGAAATGGAAGATTTTCAAAAGTGGGGATCTCACTTTGATTCGTTCGATATGTGGTGTGATGAACACCATGAATTACACGCTCAAAATCTCTTTCAACCCCATCCAGCAGGTTTTCCCTAATGCAGAGACTACAAACTTAAAATGCCTTTTCCCAGCCTCCCCCAGAGCTAGGCTCTGGATGTGATTTAGGTTCTGCTGATCCGGTGCATTTGTGCAAGCCTTGAATTTGCAGCTGAGGTACATGGGGAGAGGGGCAGGTTACGTGATGTCCAATTTCCTGATGTGGGTGGTTTTGGGTCAGCAGTTGTAGCAGCTGCTTCCAGTTTCAACAGGCAGTGGCCTCATTGTGACAGGGCAGCAGTTTTCTTGGTGGCCCAGTATTATGGGGTGGCTTTAGAGTCCTCCTGGAAACACAACTCAGAATCCATTTTCCCATGATGCCATAACTGATATGGTACCTGTAACAAATCCCTTTTTGCCAATCTAACTAGAGCAGATCCTGGTCTCTTCTGAAGAACCCTGCCCGATACTGGGTGGCTGGGATGGTGGGAGCTATGGAGGAGTGGGAGACACCAGTCAGGAACCTCATAGGACAGGAGTACGTGCTCAATCTCTCAAGTTGCTTAAATCTCTCTCAGCAAGAAGGAACTCCGTGCCATTCCACAGGGGCTTCCGGGGTGGAGAAAAGTATGATAGGAGGGTGATACATGACCATTAATTGTTTCAGGAATACCAAAATAAGTTTTAGAAAGAGAGATTGAAATCTTTAACAAAGCCCACAAGGCCGTACAATGTGATTTCTACGTGTTTCATGAGCCTGGTGGACTGTGCCCTCACTTTCTCTTGTCCAGCCATGCTGGCCTTTTCTTCTTCAGATTCACTACTCCCTTCTCTGCCTCAGAACCCCAGCTGCGGATATTCTTTAACTGGTAACTCTTACTTGTTGTTAAATGAACTCTCTCATTAGACCTCAGGATGTCCATGTGATGTGCTCTCTTGACACGTTCTACCTCCCTTCATGAGTCACAGCCAGAGTTAAATGCTGATTTATATAAGTCAAAAATATTAATAGATGTCTGCCCTGCAGACAGGAAAGTCCATGAGAGTAGAGGCTGCCATACCCTCAGTATCTAAAAGGGATTTGCACACAGCTGGGGCTCAGTAAGTATAGGTTAAGTGTACGCACTCCATCTTCCTGCTCCGGTTTTGTTGCAACTCTATCTGAATACCTGCTCCCATGACTGTTGCAGCAGAGGAAGATAGCTTGGAGACTTGGCCACCGGTTCCTAAATGCTTCTGCGAGGGAATGACATGCATAACCTCCATGAATACTTCGTTGGCCAAAGCAAGTCACAAGGCCACCTAGCTTCCAAAGGGCAATCCAGGAAGGGGAGGAGAACTATGAATACTGGTCTGCTGCAGCCCCCTACCCTAGAAGCTGACCTAAACATTAAGGTTAGAAGGGGGAAAGTATTCATTATTCTATAACTCTTGACTTGAGTCTTACTTCCTAAAGCAAGCACATCATATTCTTTGTTCTGAGGCATATTTTCCCCATTTCACTTTTATTGTCATGTTCTCTACTGGCTAATGTGCATTCTTAACTAGGCAGTCCTAAGCTCAGGGCTTTACCAGAAATGTCCCTGTGAAAATGAACTTTAGGCCAATAGCAGAATGTGCTTACCCAAGCTGGCTTATAATCTATTCATTGCCTCAATGAGGACAAGCACATTTAGTCCCTTTGTTACACATGACCCCTGGCTGTGCTGCTGTTCTCATTCATTTGCCTTGAAACTAGCTGCTCTTGGAGCTTGGCAGCATGGGGCCAGCATCCACAATCAACCACGTATGGATTGACCATCTGTTACCCATAGTTCCTTTAGTAGGTGTTGATAGGTGCAGAGAAACACAGTTCATGACTCTTTTCCTCAAGGAGCTAACCCTCCAACTGAGGAAACGAGATGTAAATCCCCCCAATATTACCTAAATTCATGGCCGTGTATGTTTAAATACAGAATGGGTTGTCGGGCAATGAAAGAATTTCAGAGGCGGGAGAAAGAGAGGGGAAAGGGAGGAAGAAGATCAGCAACAGTTGTGGAGGAGAGAGCCCCCACCGTCAACGGGTGTGGAGGGCATGTTGCTGGAGTGGCGGGGAGAAATCCTGAAAGCAGGGCCAGTGGTGGCCTCCCCTTGGTCCAGTCGTCTCGGTTCTGACTTTGAGTCTTCCCAGGTCATGACTGCACCTGGGATTCCAGAAATTCTACATCTGCTGGGAGTCCAGCATTTGGATTAATATGAGAATGCTACTCCACATCAGAGATCTTTGTGTCCCGACTGACATCCTCCCCACAGCTTGCTGCAGGCATTGCTGGGACACCCGGGTGTGTGCAGGCCTCACAGGACAGCACTGTCTTGGCTGAACCCAGGAGCTCTGATTCTTGGCCCTGGAGCTTCTCTGCCGCCACCTTGAGGGAGGCTGGAAGGAGCTGCCCAGAGTTCTACTGCAGGTGCAAGCCTGGAAGTGCCAGGAAGTTCACACCCCGCCTTGGACAAACCTTGGCCAAGGGGAACTTGGGGGCTGTGCAGCAGGTACATGCTCCCCTCTTCTGTCCCTTGAGCTGACAACTGTGAAGGCGTTTTACACATTTTCTCAGGAGTTCCCCAGAGGGGAGTAAAGTGTGAAGAGTAACCTCCTCTTTAACACACACTGTACTGACTTTTCTTCCTTCTGTTTCACAATTCCAGGTCCCCCAATAAGCAAATCCTATGCCCAAGTTAGGACACACACCCCCAAAGAAAACTGTTTAAACTTCTTTACTTCTTCAGTAAAGCATTTACCCCTTTGCTTCAGTTATTAATTAAAAAATTAAAATTAAAAAAGGCTAATTCTTTGCATCTTGCTCTTATACTTTAATAAACTATTTTGGAGATCTTTTCATGTGAGGACAAAAATATCTGATTTTTAAAATAATATTCACTCTATGGAATATCATAATTTATATAATCAGTTCTCTATTCACTCTTCTGATAAATACTTTGATGGACAGCTTTATCTGTGTATATGTCCTCTTTTCCCAAACTGCCCTTTATCTTTATTTTAATATCATTTCTCCTGACCAAAATATTGGGAGAAATATCCTGGCCTGTGCTTTATAAGGATAGGTCAGGATTGATGGGTTTCAGGCAGCAAAGCCGAGCTGGTAGGGATTTTTGCAGGCCATACAGATGTGCCTTTAAACTTGTGAGAGTTTAGCCAACTGAGAAGTGAGAAGAAAACAGTCCACAGAAGAGACCAACCTCACTTCTAACACAAGTTGCAAGTTCAGGGGTTCCCAAGACCACTCTTAGGTTTGATAATTTGCTGGAAGAATTCACAGAACTCACTGAAAGCTGATATGGTTATGCTTTAATACAGCTAAACACTACAGATTAGAATCAGGTAAGGGAAGACGTACACAGGACAGAGTCCAAGAGAGTACGCAATGCTGTTTCTGTTTCCTCTTCCCATGGAGTCATGACACTGTCACTTTCTTGACATTGATGTGTGACAATACGCATTGAATATCATCAACCAAGAAAGTTTACTCCAGCCTCGGTGTCCAGTCTTTATCCAGTGGGTAACCTCAAGTTCCAGCCCCTCAAGAGGTCCACTGATACCACCTCAAAACACCCACCCTACCTCACTCTGTGACTGATTGCCTGGCCCCCAGGCTAACAAAGACTCTCCTGTCAAGAAGCTGAGGACAGTGTAGGTGGGTTCCCTTCTCTCCACACCCTCTCCAGCATTTATTGTTTGTGGATTTTTTGTGACAGCCATTCTGACTGGTGTGAGGTGATATCTCATTATAGTTTTGATTTACATTTATCTAACAGCGATGTTGAACATCTTTTCATGTGCCTCTTGGCCATCTGTATGCCTTCTTTCGAACCCTCCTACAGTGTTGTGGGAATGTAAATTGGTGCAACCACCATGGAAAACAATATGGAGGTTCCTTAAGAAACTCAAAATAGAGCTACCATATGATCCTACAATCCTACTCCTGGGCAAGTATATGGAGAAAAACATGGTCTAAAAGGATACATGCACCCCAATGTTCATTGGAGCACTGTTTACTATAGCCAAGAAATGGAAGCAACCTAAATTTCCATCGACAGAGGAATAGATAAAGAAGATGTGGGGTGTATATATATATATATATATATATATATATATATATATATATATACACAATGGAATATTACTCAGCCATTCAAAAGAATAAAATAATGCCATTTGCAGCAACATGGATGGACCTAGAGATTGTCATACTGAGTGAAGTAAGTCAGACAGAGAAATATCATATGATAACGCTTATATGTGGAATCTAAATAAAAATGATACAAATGAACTTATTTACAAAACAGAAACAGTCTCAGAGACTTTGAGAATGAACTTATGGTTACCAGGGGGGACGGGGGGGATAGTCAGGGAGTTTGGGATTGACAGGTATACACTGCTATGTTTAAAATGGATAACCAACAAGGACCTACTGTAGAGCACAGGGAACTCTGCTCAATATTATGTAACAACCTAAATGAGAAAAGAATTTGAAAAAGAATAGTTACATATGTATGTATAACTGAATCACTTGGCTGTACACCTGAAACGAATACAACATTGTTAATCAACTATACTCCAATATAAAATAAAAAATTAAAAAAAAAAAAAAAGCAGCAACTGAGGACAAAGGCCAGACCTCTTTTTGCAGTAAAAGATAGACTCTTCACTACACAACACCAAAACAGAATTGACTCCATTAGATTTTTCTAGGGAAATATCTAATCAACAATGTCTAATTTTTTTTTCTCAAAAAAGTTATTTAATCAAGCAAAATGGGAATGACCATCAGTTTGCCCAATAGCAAAAAGTGTCCTTGACAGCAGTCAGCTCAACATGTCACAAAGAAGCCCTGGTCAAATGGTCCTCCCAACCTCACACCCTGCCCGAACATGGCAAACAGCAAGCTGCACTGGCCACGTATTTTCCCCTTGGGCTGGGATCTCTGTTTATTTTAAGAGAAATAAAATCCTTATGTTTCTGAATCATTTACACTTAACTCATTAAAAAATTTCACAATGTAAATTCTTTGGTTGTCTCCTTCTTTAAATCTTGGGGAGTGGGATTGTGGGAAACAAAGAAGTTTATACTAGCAGGTATTTCAAACATTCAACATACCGCAAACTTAGTTTCAGGCCAGGAGATCATGAAGAATAGTGCTGGTGTTAGTGATACCACATGACTCTATTCTTCTAGAACTTGAGTGCTCAAATCACACCAGATCCACAAAGGCTTCTCCCAGACAGGAGTTTTCTTAGTCCCTTTGGGCCGCTTTAACAGACTGTGTGGCTTATAAACACAAATTTATTTCTCACAGTTCTAGAGGCTGGGAAGTCCAAGGTCAAGGTACCAGCAGATTCAGTGCCTGGTGAGGGCCTGCTTCCTGGTTCATAGACGGCCATCTTGATCTGTGTTGGTACATGGCAAAAGGGGCTAGGGAGCTCTCAGGGGTCTCTCTTAGGACACGAATCTTATTCATGAGAGTTCCACCCTCATGACCTAATCACCTCCCAAAGTTCCTACCTCCAAACACCATGACACTGGAGATTAGGTTCAACACATGAATTCTGGGAGGACACAAACATGCAATCTATAGCAGAAGGGATCTCTCAGCCTTTTGACTGTTTTGCCACACCTCTGCTCTGATCTAATATGATAATAAAAATGCAATATTATAATAATAATACAATGCTGCATCTCTGTTCTGATCTAATATTACCTTGAGTGCTTATCTCTACAACCAAAGTGTTATCTCTACTCCAGAGTAGGAGGACACCTCATACATGTGCATACACTGCACATTGCCCAGCACAGAACCCTTTGATGATACTGATGACAGAGTACGTAGTGGGGTTCAATAAACATTTGTTGACAATAAAACAATTTATATTTTTGCAGGTTCTTTTGCATATATTTATTTGTTCTAAATTTAAAAAACAAGCTCCTTTACCCTCCCGTCCTCATTCTTTAGTTACAAAGTACTGTACCACAAGTTCCAGTAAAGCCCTCAAGAATAGTGTTCTATACCTATTTATCACGTATCTTCTGCACTACGCTGAAAAGATGAAAGTAAACATGATCGAATGCAAAAAGAAGCAATCTGAGTGTAGGAAAGGAGGGATTTTGCCATTGGAATTTTACTGTGGTTTTTAATTTTTTTTTTTCTCACTGAGAAAGTAAGCAATTAACCTCAAGAACCACTGCACAACAAAAACCTACTGACTTTTTTGTTTCTTAAACAGGCTTTATGTAATTTATACATTAAATGAAGTTAGACCTTTCCTGGAGGCACAATTACCACTAGTTCTCAAATTCTGTGGTGAGGAACAGTATCATTAACACACAATACCGGGTTTCTGCACATCACATTAAATTAACCCACTGGTTCAGGCATGACTGACTGGAAGACCATGTTCTGCCCTAAAAGAGTCCTTAATGACTAACTATTGTTGTCTATGAAAACAGTGAAACTCTGTGCCATTCAAGAAAAATATGGTCAGGGGACTGTTCCCTTGATGGCTTATGCAACTCCAGGTGTTTCATTTAGTGGGCTAGTTTTCAGAGTAATTTGGCCATAATAAAGATTTTTTAAAATCCAGTTTTAGATACATCTTTAAGGCTCTGAGGACAAACATTAATCAGATACATAAGCATTCCTTGTAATTTTTGGCCTCATATCCACTTTCCCCGACATTACTGAGGCTCCAGCTGTTTTATCTGGTAAATATTTTGTAAAACTGGGAACGTTGTTGACCCTCTTTCAATGGTAACTTGTAAAACAGGATAGAGTGTCAGCTGGATGCTGTGACAAGGGTGGTCCTAATGACATGGGCTCAAGGTCCCTCCCAGAGAAGAGCTTTGGGGCTGGTAAAAACCCTCTCACTGGTCTTCCCTGGTAGCACAGTGATTAAGAATCCGCCTGCCAGTGCAGGGGACACAGGTTTGAGCCCTGGTCCGGGAAGATCCCACATGCAATGGCGCAACTAAGCCTGTGTGCCACAACTACTGAGCCTGCGCTCTAGAGCCCGCAAGCCACAACTACTGAGCCCATGTGCCACAACTACTGAAGCCCACACGCCTAGAGCACATGCTCTGCAACAAGAGAAGCCGCCGCAATAAGAAGCCCACTCGCCGCAACTATAGAAAGACAGCGCGCAGCAACGAAGACCCAACACAGCCAAAAATAAATAAAATAAATTAAAAAAAAAAAAACGAACCCTCTCACTGAGGTCCTTAGGGTGAAAACAATTCTCACTTTAACAATGCTAAGATGTTATTTGCCTTGTTCACTCCTATGCTCTCATGACTGTACATGACATGTGGAGTTTTCCAGAGGCTACATGATATGTGATGTCACAATAGATTGAATGAAGAAGGAAGAGAATCCATCTGTCTTTTTCTAAGCCAGACATGACAGAGATTGGCAAAAATGCAAAACAGTGCCATTCTTGTCACTAACTTTTTTGAAAATATCTTTTTTATAAAAATATTTTACTTATATTAGCATGCAATGGGTTCATTGTTATTTTTAAATGAATTGATAAATGTTTTTGAAATTCTGCTTTAATTTCTAACACAGTAAATATTGACATACATTCCATTTGAACAAAACTTTTTTAAGGCACCCAATACATTTTAAGAGCAAAATTGATCCTGAGGCCAAAAAAGTTTGAGAATCACTGGTGTAAGGGAAACAGCTTTGAATAGAGATATCCCTGCCACTTACTAGCCACCTCTTCACACATCCCACCTCGAAGAGCATGCACACACACATACACACACACACACACACACACACATCCCAATCAAGCTCTTTCCCATCGCCTACTGAAGGAAAAAAAAAAGTTTAATTCAATAAGTAAATATTAAGTGACTCAACATAGCAATTAAAAGAAAAAAATTCCCAACTGAGTAATGAAGGTAGAGGAAAACAGAATACGTCACCCCCAAATACCCCTCTTTGACATAAATTTATTTTGAGCTGAAGGCAATTAAGAAGAAGCAAACAGAGGAAAAACTGTCTGTACTGTCCACCTTTTCTGCCTAAAGGCAGGATATAAATTCTCCTTTACTAGAGATGATTCTGAACTCATAATTATGAGCCCAGAGACAACCCAAGGAATCTGCAAACAAACTTTACTCCATATTTTCCTCCTATATGTTTACCTTCCCACGGTTTGCCACCCTTGGAAACCTAAAACTGCTTTCCTTTGTCTTGTCATTTCTCTACAAATTTATTGCTATTTGTTGAAAATGCTATAAAAGGAGGAGTTCTAAGCCACCTTTTCTAGTTATTCTTCTCTTTCCCCAAGTTTTTCCCATGCATATGTGAGATGTTAACAAACTTCTGTTTTTCTTCTATAAATCTGTCTTTGTGGAGACCCAGCTGAGACAATAGAAGGGTAAAAGAAAAGATTTTTCCTCTCCTACGAACATACTCAGTTTGGTTATGGGAGCAAGGAAGGGAAAGCGTGAAATAGAACTAAATGCAAGTGATTTGGGGGTTATTTGGTATTACGCTATTTTGTATGCATACTCGAACTGTATTTGGATATTCAAAAAAATTTTAGTTTTTCTATTAGCTTATTATGGGTGCTCTAACCCTTTTGTTTTGAATACATACAATTTTATTTTCTTTTTCCTTCCCCAATTTTATTGAGGTATATTTTATCACAATAAACTGCACATATTTAGAGTACATAATTTGATGGGTTTTGACCCATGTACATACCTGTGAAACTATCATCACAAGTTAATAAACATATTTATCATCCCCCCCATTCTCCTTTTAAAATTCACCCCCACTCCTCCACTCATCAAACACTAATCTATTTTCTGTTTGGTATAGATTAGTTTGCATTTTCTAGCATTTTATATAAATGAACTTATTGCAGTATATACTCTTTTGCAACATTATTTTGAGACTTAACCACGTTGCATTTATCATTAGTTTGTCCATTTTTATTGCTGAGTAGTATTCTACTGTATAGATTCACCAAAACCTGTTTATTCTACTCACTCATTGATGGACACTGGGTTGTTTCCAGGTTTTGGTAATTTAAAAGAAAGCTGCTATGTCCACTTGCGTACAAGTCCTTGTGCTACCAACCCTCCCCAGTCAAGCCCCAACAAGGGCCCTCCTGCCCAGTGTCGCCAGTGCCAGTAGGAGGAGACCGAGTTCGGTTTAGAAGCAAAGGGAAGCTTTATTCTTTGATTAGAGAATGAAGAGACGTGAACTCTGCACTCGCTCTCCACAACAGGCCGACAGGCCCTGGGCGTGGCTGCCTTATAGGGATCTCGTGGAAGGGGCGGGGTGGGGGTGGGTGGGGTGGAGTTCTCACTGGGCAGGCGCAGATGTGCTGCTCGTGGCATTCACTCGTATCAGTGCCAGGTGCAGCCCCTCTGCACACAGCCCACCACCGCCATCTTGGATTAAGGTGTGCAGCGTCTCTGCACACGGCTGGAGCTGAGGTATTGGGTGCGGCCGTTTTGCAGTGGGAACTCTGCTGAAGTGCTGGGCGCGAGGTCTCTGCTTGCGGCTCCCTGTGAACAGGGGGAACTAGACTAAACACAAAGGAAAAGAAAAAGGTGAGACTTTATTTTATTACCCAGATTCTGTTTTTATTTCCTGGAAATTGTTAATGGGCTTTGGCAGTGACAAATCCCTCCTCTGTCTTTTGTCCTGCCCCTCAATTTTTTTTTTTTTTTTTTTTTTTTTTTTGTTGCAGTACGCGGGCCTCTCACCGTTGTGGCCTCTCCCGCTGCGGAGCACCTCTCCCGCCGCGGAGCACAGGCTCCGGACGCGCAGGCCCAGCGGCCATGGCCCACGGGCCCAGCCGCTCCGCGGCATGCGGGATCCTCCTGTACCGGCTGCCCCTCAATTTTGAGGGACGCTTGTCCATCTTCTGTAATCCTTTTTATTACTGGAGTCTGGGAGGTTACTGTGTATCCTGCCAGCCTTTTTCCCTCCCTCATAAAACTACTCTGTCCATGAACCATTCCTCTTTAGGGTTTGGGGAGGCTCGCTTCCTAGGTTGGGGGAACTGGCATAGACTGTATCTATTGTTTCTACACAATCACGTTCCAAGGACCCTGTTTCTGTAGGTAGTAAAGTGGCAGGATTTAGTGTGCGACAGGTTTTTATAGTAACCACTGGGTTGTCTAATGGTTCTATGAGTGCCTGTTCTTGGGCCTTCCCTGTTACCCCCATAATTTTACAACTCTTTTAAAAACTAATTTTATTATATTTTATTAATTTTGAGGGAAAATAACGGCCTAGAATTCTACATCCAGATGAACAATTTTTTTTTTATTTTTTTTATTTTTTTTTTTGGTGGTACGCGGGCCTCTCACTGTTGTGGCCTCTCGTTGCGGAGCACAGGCTCCGGATGCACAGGCTCAGTGGCCATGGCTCACGGGCCCAGCCGCTCCACATCATGTGGGATCTTCCCGGACCGGGGCACGAACCCGTGTCCCCTGCATCGGCAGGCGGACTCTCAACCACTGCGCCACCAGGGAAGCCCAAACAATTTTTTTTAAAATTATAGTTGATTTACAATGTTTCAGGTGTACAGAAAAATTGTTCAGTTATGCATATGTATACGTATTCTCGTTTAGATTCTTTTCCATTATAGGTTATTACAAGATGTTGAATATAGTATATATTCAAGTATATATAGTATATACAAGGCCCTATAGTAGGTCCTTGTTGTTTGTCTGTTTTATATATAGTAGTGTGTATGTATTAATCCCAAAGCCCTAATTTATCCTTCTCCCTTCCCCTTTGGTAGTGAGTCAGTGAGTTTGTTTTCTGTCAGTGAGTCTGCTTTGTCAGTGAGTCTATTTCTGTTTTGTAAATAAGTTCATTTGTATCATTTTTGAAGATTCCATATATAAGTGATATCATATGATATTTGTCTATCTCTGTTTGACTTATTTCACCTAGAAGTTTACAACTCTTGCAATCGAGTTTGCCTGATCTGGTCTTCAGAACCAAGTAAGTGGCACTGGTGTCGACTAAGAATTTGACAGGCTTTCCCCTTATGTCCAATGTTAGCCAGGGCTCCTCGGGGGCCAGATGGAGCACCAGCTTAGGAGCCCCATGGCCCCATCATTCTTCATCTGTTTGGACCATCTGCCTTCAAGGGTAGTGGCCAGGAGCTTCCATTTCTGTCTCCCTTTGGGAGTGGCAAGGGCATTCTCCTTCCAGTGTCCCTCTTGTTTACACGTGGCACACGGGCACTGATTAGGTCCTAGTTTCCTTGGCTTGTTATCCCTCGGTGGGGACTTGGAGTCTGGGCAGTTAGTCCAGATTCCCGTGTGACCAGTTGACATTGAAGGGCAACAGCCAGGATGTGGGCTTGCCTCCACCCTTTTTATCTTCTGACTTTTCTTCCTCTATATCTCAGTTATTAAACACCTGGTAGTCAACCTCAACTAGGCAAGGAGTAGAGGTGTCTGGTTCTAGTTCCAGTTTCTGAAGTTTGCACCTGATGTCTGGGCATTTTGGGAAATGAAACATGACCTCAGGACTGCATTCCCTTCCAATGACCCAGGGTCAGTTGTAATATATGTACAGAGGCATTCCCTGAGGCAGTCTAGGAATGCCAAAGGGTTTTCCTTTGGGTCTTGATTGATTTCCTTTCTCTTATTCTAATTGACAGGTGTCTTTCCTGCTGCTTGGATTCCCCTTAGGATCATATTTTTATAATTGGTTAGCCTTTGCCTTCTACCCCCTTATCCATTGTCTCAGTGGTCCCAGTTGCTTTTGTTATCTGGGACCCCTTGACTTCCTGGTCTGAAAATAACATGACCTACATTGTTTCTATTCTTTGTCTGCTTCCTCTCAGGCTTTTTAAAAGACCATGGCCTTTTCTTCCCCCATTAGGAGTACATTGATGAGGCTCTAGATGTCAGCCCATGTGGGTCATGGGTCTAAAAGATTCCACTAATCAAATTCAAGAACCCCTCTGCATCTTTCCTCAATCCCTTACTATGACTTTTTTCCAACTACCATCAGGGCTGTTGGAGTCATTTGTTGGCACGCAGACGCCACAAGATTTGACCCAAATAAGATTTCCAGTTTGGGAAATTTGGAACCAGCACCAGACTGTTAATGGCTTCCTCAAGAGACCCAAATAGGAGTGAGCTCTGATTGGGGGTTCCCCTTGACTTTCAGTCGGTGCTTGAAGACGGGACTGCCTCCAGGCCAGAGCAGCTTAGCTGAGGCGGGTGTCTTTCTTTCTTTCATCTGGAAAGGAGTTTTAGACTTCCGGTCAAGTGAGAGCTAAACGCAAGAGGGATTCCACACACACACACACACACACCCTACCACCAGGGTACTCACCAGATCACGAGGGTTGATACCAGGAGGAGTGTCCGTGGAACCTCAGTTGATAAAGAATCACCCAAGGCTTGCCTCACAAGCAGAAGGGGGAAGGAGCTTGGAAGATTAGAAGGAAAAGAGATCAGGGCAAGGTCAGACGGTGGGTATTTCCTGTTCTTGCCAACAGCTCACAGGGCTTCCTGATAATGGGGCTCCTGGTCTTGCGAGCAGCTCATGGGGCTTCCCAGCCCACTTCAGGGAGACTGTCACTGACCAGAAACGGTCAAGTCACCGGTCTTGTACCTAGGGCCCTTTCATACTCCGGCGTCCCTGGTGCCTTTTCCTGAACTGAGATCCTGTGCCCTCATTCCGTTTTGTCAGGCAGTCTTTATTGCCTGGGCCTTTCCCCCATGTAGTCTCTTGACTCACACGGCAGGCCACTTTCCTTTACCAAACTGTGATGATGGAGAATGCACTGTTGACCCCTGGAGGTTGGCAAGGAGGGCAAGAAGCCCTGTTGCAGCTGCTACTGCCTCGTACAGGGGTCAAGAGGCCAGCACTACTGGCGAGACAGTGAGATAGACTTTCTGGCTCCGTCTTGTCTGGTAACGTGGGAAGCCAGCCAGAGGCAGTGGGCAGACACGTGTGAGTTTCAGTCTCCAGTCCCCAGCACTGCCACCGTATGATCCCCTCAAGGAGGTGCAGTCCAGATGACTCTGGGGGCATGCTGTGTGCTTACCACACCTGGGTATTGGGTTGCTGGGCAGAGTTGCTCTGAATTTGGCCAGAGGCTGCCGCCATTCTACCCCATCAGAGTGAACTCAAAGATCAGAGTCAGTCATCCTTATGCAAACCTCCCCAAACCTCTGCCATCCTCCCTCTGGAGCCGGGGTGAGCCTGGAGCCTGGTGGATAGGTGCGGCTGAGAAGGCCACAGTCCATCCTTCGTGGTCGCCAGAATTTGTTACCGACCCTTTTCAGTTAGGTCCCCAAAAGGATCCTCCTGCCTGGTGTACTTCATGCCAGTAGAATGAGACTGAGTTTGGTTCAGAAGCAAAGGAAAGCTTTATTCTTTGATCAAAGAGTGGAGAGGTGGGAGCTCAAGCTCTAAAGTACATGTTGTCTCTGAAAGGCCCTTGACTGGGTTACTTTATGGGGTTCTCATGAGCAGAGGGAGGGCTGGAGTGCTTGCAGGTCAGGCGAAGTTCTGTGGCTCACGGCACTTCACACTGAAGTGCCAGGGGCAGCATGTCTGCACACGGTCCACAGTCACTGTCCTGAATTGAGGTGTTGTGTGCAGCACTTCTGTACACAGCTTGCCAAGTTGGGGTGTCAGGAGCAGCAGTTCTGTGCTGGGAACCCTTATCCGATGTGTGAGGTGCAAGGCCACTACACACGACCCCCTAAAAGCAAGTGAAACTAGACTAAGCACAAAAGAAGAGGTTAGACCTTATCCCATAGATACCATCTTATTTTTCCCCAGGAACCCACTGGGCTTTACCAGTAACAAATATATATTTTTATTTCTCTCAAGTGAATACTTGGCAGTGCAATGGTTGACTCATACGACAGATGTGTGTTCAACTTCATAAGAAATTGCCAAACTGTTTTCCAAAATGATCACACCATTTTACCTACTTATCAGCAGTGTGTGAGAGAGTTCCACTTGTTCCTACATCCTTGCCAACACTGTATGGTCAGTCTTTTAAATTTTAGGGAATTCCCTGGCAGTCTAGTGGTTAGGACTCTGAGCTTCCGCTACAGGGGGCCCAGGTTTGATCCCTGGTCCAGGAACTAAGATCCCACAAGCTGCAAGGTGCAGCAAATAAATAAATAAATAAAATTTAGCCAATTGAAGGTGCAGAGTGATAACTTGTTACTTTTCCTCTATCTCCTGATGCCCTGTAACACCAGTATTTTCCTTATTTTCTAAATATTATTCATCATTCAAGGCCAAGCACAATATAGTATGTCCTTCAGTGAAACATAAAGCAATCGTAAATAAGAGTCCTCTGTTTATACTGATAAGGAACAAACTCAAGACATATTATGTGAAAATAGTAACGTCTAACATATTTACAGTGCTTTCTACATACTAGGCAGTGTTCTGAGCATTTAATATACCTTAGCTCATTTAATCCTTAACAACCTTAAGAGGCAGATACTCATACTTTCCTCCATTTTAGAGATCGGTGAACTGTCTCAGTGACTTTTGCCCAAGGTCACACTGGTAAAAAATGACAGAGCCAAGACTGGAACACAGGCTCCAGAATCTCAGCTTTTTTTTTTCCTTCCAGTTTATTAAGATACAGTTGGCATACAGCACTGTATAAGTTTCAGGCGTACAGCATGATCATTTGACTTAGGTCCATCATGAAATGATCACCACAGTATATTCAGTGAACATCCATCATCTCATAAGGATACAAAAGAAAAGAAAAAGAAAAAAAATGTTTTTCCCTTGTGATGAGAACTCTTAGGATATACTCTCTGGACAACTTTCATATATAACATGCAGCAGTGTCAATTACATTAATCATGTTGTACATTACATCCCTAGGACCTATTTATCTTATACCTAGAAGTTTGTACCTTTTGACAACCTTCCTCCAATTCCTCCTCCCCCCATCTCCCACCTCTGGTAACCACAAATCTAATCTCTTTTTCTGTGAGTGAGTTTGTTTGTTTCTTGAGGAATAATTGACCTACAACACTATGTTAGTTCCTGGTGCACAACATAGTGATTCAGTATTTCTGTACATTATAAAATGATCACCACAATAAATCTAGTCACCATCTGTCACCATACAAAGATATTACATGATTATTGACTCTATTCCCCAGGCTGTGCATTTCATCCCATGACATTTATTTTGTAACTGGAAGTTTGTACCTCTTAGTCTCCCTCATCTATTGCTCTCAGCCCCCCACCTAGAGCCTCAGCTTTTGATAGCTTGCTACACCATACTACCTCTGTGTTTCAAGGCACAGACTAGCTACAATTTGTAACTCCAAAGGGAGAGAAAATATCTACTCACATTTATTTATATATCCATGAGATATCTCTGAAAAAATATACAAAAAGGCAGTAATGTCAATTGCCTTTGAGGAGGAAACTTGGAGTTGAAGGATAGGGGAGAGAGGAAGATCTTTGGAAGTTTGAATTTGGAATTTTGAATATTTTTACTCAAAATAGAAAATAAAATTTAAGTAATTTTAAAAAAAACCCCACAAGTCCAACTTTTTTCCAGAGTGTCTCTCAGATACTCAATTCCAGATCCATGTTGTGTAACAACTGACATTTTTCACGTACTCACCTTTCTTTCCCAGGTTATAAACACTTTGAATGAAATACCACCTTCATACTTATAAGTCTTGGAGTTCCCTGCAGTACTCAGCACAGTACTGGGCATTAGCAAATGCTTAATAAAAACTTGTTTATTAACTGGTAAACCCATTCCCAAGAAACTGAAATCCTGACACGAATCCAGCTTTATGTAGCAAGTTGTCTTCTGTGACGAAAACACGTGGGACTGGGTCCGCCGAGGAGAAGAAGATCAGGCACATGCTGATCAGCAAAAAGAGAAGCAACAAAAAACCATTTTTAAAAAAAATTTGATATTTTATATTTGAAAAATAAATTGAAGTGGTCATCATGGGAAATACAAATGCTTTGCTGGATTCCGTACAAGTATTTTATAGTTTGAAATTGTTTTTACTTGTTAACATAATAGAGCACAGTTGTCTTTTCAACGTCTGCCCGCCCAGGGCCTCTAAGTACTTAATCCAGCTGGAAGATCACACAGAATAGGTGATTTTTCCATGATGATGTAGTTTACTTGTCTCCTTTTTGGATAAATTAGTGATGGTGAGCATTTGTAGAAAAATCATTTAGAATCCCAAGGTATTTTATAAATGAAGCAGTAAGGGTGGTGGGTTATCATCACATAATTGAAGAGCTAGTCAGCCCTCCTGAAGGTGAAGGTGACTGTGACAAAATAAAAAGCTCAGGCCTTTTTTTCCAACTTTGAGAACTGAACTTTTGGGATAAATCTCTAGTATAGATGCTAAAATTGGTCAAATTTTATTTTTCAGTAAGAGTGGTTGGCATTACAAAAACAGGGCTTAAGTGTTTGTACAGAAAAAAGTCAGTAGGTGAAAAAATTTCCCATCTCTCGAAGAGACTGTCACAAAAAATTTGTAAACTCTCTCTGCCTGGGTCCCTTCAATCAGTAGGAAAACTGCCTGATTCACCCAAAATGTTAGCAGTAGTATATTCTGCTTCCTAGGCATATTTGCATTCTTTTAGGGTTAGCAACCCTTAACTCATAGAAATGAATAACTTAGAGTAAAATTTCAGGTGATGAACCATTTAGAAGTTTCTGCTTCTTCTTAAAGATGATCTTACTCTCTCAGGTCCTTTCAGCTCTTAACTTTCTTTGCTACAATTGCAAATTATGAGTAAAATTCCATGTTCAAATTCAGAAACTGTCAAAGGAGAAATTTTTATTTTATCCAGGTTTGCATCTAAACGTTTACAAAAGAGAGGCGGGGAATGTGGGCACCATTTCAAAAGCCAGATGCTGTTCTGACTTTTTTTTATTGTTTTGGAGAACAAAAGATTTTGTAAATATCAGAGTTGATTTTATATTCAGACACCTTGAAGAGATAACAACAGGCTCCTTGCATAAACCACCATTACTTCCAACACCAGCCTTACTTATTAATGTTTCACAATTTCTAAATATGTTTCAGAGTTATTGACAAGCATGAAGGTTTGCAGTTTAGTTGAATATCAAAACAATTTGGCGGTAAGAGAGTCCTCATAAACTGAATATCATAAAAGCACAACTGAGGAAATCTGTTACTCGTGATGGAGCAAAATCTTTACTTGAGTCTTTGAGAGTCTGTCTCAAAAGATTACTTTAAAAAGTCCTCTGTTTAGCAGCCTGAGTCATTAATATTTGTTTATCCTTTGGCTTTATCAGCATAGGAAGGCAATGAAAAAGTACTTTTCAGTAATTTGCTTTATCAATTCTTTTTAATCAGCTGATTCCTTTCTCAAAGGAAATCATACTTTCTAAATTCAAATTTTTCCTTCTCAGAGAGATGAATATGATTGTTTCCATATCTATGAAGCCAGCCTGTGTGTCTCCTCTTCTGAACATTTACCCAACTCAGGCCTGCTCACCAGATTGTTGGACATTGAAAGAGCCTGGTGAGTTGCCAGGACACTTTAGGAATCTCAGCTGTGCTCAAGGCCAAACTCTTGGCAGGAAACTGGGCTGAGTTTTCCAGGCCCCAGTATTGGAGGCCAGCAGCCTGGTCTCTTTTGTGATGGCTGGCTTTCACCAGGCAAAGGTGGAGCTCTCTGCCATTGCCAAGATATTGGCTAAGAGAGCCATATCCAGTGATCTCCTAGGTGGCCATCATTTTAAAAACATTATTTATTTCAGCTTTATCTCATCCTTTAAAATTTATATTTGGGGTGTTATTATACACATAATTTATTAAATAATAGTACATGTGTATAATTTATAAATAAACATACAGTGGTGATTCACACTTGAAAATATTTTCTAATGGGAGTTAACAATAAAAAAGTTTGGACACCACTGCTCTATGAGTGAAAGTTCTGGAAAGAGTGTCTATGCCCTTTTCCCAAAAGTAGTTAAAAATCTTATGTGCAAGACTCAAACACCAACTTGAAACAGCACCAACTGGCCAAAGATGGAACAATTTGAGCATTAAGACAAACATTAAATAAATTTATTATAAAAGTCCTAATGACATTTTAAAAATAATCTCATTGGTCACCTTTGGAGAATGTTAGTGAACCAACTAAATATTTGGAAAAGAATAAAGCTTGAACCTGCCTTTCCTGTATGAGCTGTATCCTTACACTCAAGGAATAGTAGACTTAAAGTATCATCATTTGGCAAACCTCAAATGAAATAAGATCTAGGCTCTGACTATCAATAGCACTAACATCACAAGAAGAGAGAGAACTGAACATGATGTGCCTCCTGGTGGGAGATCTAACACCATCTTTGACGAAATATCGAATCTGAATCAGATCAAGCATCTAAATCTCATAACAAGATTTCAGGAAATACAGAGGCCTGTGAAACATATTAACACCACAGGAATGCAATAAGCAAAACCAGACTGTGAGAAACTCGACAGAGATAACCTGTTTTCTTAAACAAATATATTTCGAAGAAAAAGAAGGGGGAGGAGAACCTACAGCTTAATAGAAACTCAAGGCACATAAACTAAATGCAGCAAGTGGACATTTTTTGGATTCTCATTCAAACAAATCAACTTTTCAGAAAGTGATGAGAGGGACTTCCCTGGTGGCACAGTGATTAAGAATCGCCTGCCAATGCAGGGGACACAGGTTTGATCCCAAGTCTGAGAAGATCCCACATGCCTCAGAGCAACTAAGCCCCTGTGCCACAACTACTGAGCCCGTGCGCCACAACTACTGAAGCCCGCGCGCCTAGAGCCCGTGCTCCACAACAAGAGAAGCCACCGCAATGAGAAGCCCACGCACCGCAACGAAGAGCAGCCCCCGCTCACCACACTAGAGAAAGCCTGCGTGCAGCAACGAAGACCCAATGCAGCCAAAATAAATAAATTAATTAAATTAAATAAAAACAAAAACACTTTTAAAAAAAAGTGATGAGACCGTCAGGGAAACTTAACACTGACTGGGCAATAGATGCCGGTTAGACTTACTATTTTAGGTGTGGTAATGGGGTCATTGTAATTTTTGGAAGGTCTTTCTCTTTTAGAGAAATACTTGTGGATTGAATCATATCATAGCTGGCATTTACTTCAGTATAAACCAGTGTGGGGAAGGAGAAGTGGAAGGCATCACTGAAACAAGAGTAGGCACGAGTTTGTAATTGTTGTAGTGACATAATTGGTATACTCAGGATCATCCTTCTAGTCTGTCTCCTTTAGTATATGTTTGAAATTATCCACAATAAAAAGATTTGTTTAGGGCTTATGTCCAACCACCATCCCCCTTTGTATTTCTAAACCGCATACCAAAGAAAATGTTCTTCAGAAACAAGAATTTCAAAGGCTCTAGTGGAATCCAACAAAATTACATGAAATGGGCCAATCTCATCTCTAAGGAAAAGCCAAGAAAAAGAGGCCTTGATTATCTTGATTATTGTTCTATACAGGATTTCCACTCTAGAAAGGGAAATCCTGTAGCACTTAGTGCTCTCAGTTAAATATTCCATACAGGAACCATAAAGTGTTGTTGAAATAAATGAAACCTTGCTGTTCATCCAGATGTGCTGAGTCAGTGCTCCTCTCCATCCCTATCTGACCTCTGGAGGCCTGGCCAGAGCAGCAATGCTGGAGACAGGCTTCAATGGATCCATTCATCAGAATATTTTAAAAAGGAGACAACCGAGTGTTTAACCCAATTTTATTTGTCATGTTTTTAAAATGTTAATGGTTGCTGGGCATATAATAGTGCCTGTAAGTGTTCATTGAATGAATATTTGTGTATATAGTATTTTACGGGATTTACACTTATACTTCAGGGGAGAAGACATTCTAGTCATTCACCAAAACACGGCCTGGGCCGAGAACACAATTTATGGGGCATAACCTCATTGGGATAGTGAGAACTGCTGTCCCTTTCATTCCTTGATATTAATGTTCCAATACCTGGTGCTCTGAGGGCTTAACTGGATGCATTAATTTCCTACAGCTGCCATAACAGATTCACAAACTGGGTGGCTTAAACAATAGAAATTTACTGTCTCAGTTCTGGAGGCTAAAAGTCCAAGATCAGGGTTTGGGCAGGCTTGGTTCCTTCTGAGGGCTGTGAGGAAGAATTGGTTCGATGTCTCTCCCCCAGCTTGCAGTGGTGTGCTGACAATCTTTACTGTACCTTGGCTGGTAGGAGCATCACTCTGATTTCTGCCTTCGTGTTCACATGCTGTTCTCCCTGTGTACATGTCAGTGTCGCAAATTCCCTTTTTATGAGGACACCAGTCATTGGATTAGGGCCCATCCTAATGACCTCCTTTTAACTTGATTACTAGGCCCTATCTCCAGGAAGGTCACATTCTTAGGTACTGGGGGTTAAGACTTCAACATATAAATTTCCGAGGGATGTAATTCAACCCATAACATGGGGTGACTCTTATTTTCCGATGCTCCCTGTCCTTGGGGACGAAAACTCTTGAGTTTTCCAAGGAACCCACTGGACTCCAAGTCCCCAAGCTTTCCTTCCTTTTCCTATTGGCTATAAGGCAGGCTTCCTGGTCTTGCTCCTGAAGCTTGCTCAACAGATGAAGCTGTGGTTCATGTTGCCTTTTCTAGCTCTTGGTGGCCTGGGTTTGTGGCTACTACTTCCCTGTCACTGGAATATGATTCTCATCTCTCTCCTTTCACTGCAATAATCCTTAAAGCTATAGAAGAGTTTCTCCCCTGTCAGCAAACACAGTTCTTTGGGCCTAACTTCCAGTGGCCTGGCCTTATACTGGCTATTACATTCTTTAAGCCCTCCTTCAAAAGGTAGCCTACTCGTTTGAGGGACTTGGGATATATCTCCCAGATCTAGAGAAATGTGGGCAAGTAATAGTGCACCTCTCCTCTATTGCCCTTGAACTCTTCTCCAGGGATCAATTTTCCTTCCTTCATTCAAGACATGATATATCCTCTGCATTTCAGGGTACCGCAGTCCCCCTAAATCAAAGGCAGCCTTCATCACATCTTTGTTTAAGACTCATCTTGATGTTCTAGGAGTTTGTAACTTCCCAAAATTCACTATCCCACTTCCCAAGACCCCGAGGGGGCCTCATGCAAACGGGAGTCCTAGTAACCGGCCAGGATACTCGCGATTTCCCGTGGCCAGTGTGCAAACCAGGTGTCCATTCAGCTCTCAATGTGTGGGAAACATCTTCACATAACCATCATTCCTGCTGTTTGGAATCTGTGCTCAGAGCAAAAAGCAAAGGAAAGCCTTACCCTTTCAGATATGTAGAGTTCCAGCTAGATTGGCTGCATTCTTAATCACAGTGCTTGCAAAACTAGAGCTAGAAAGATGACAGCTATGGACTCATGTTCCTTTAGCCGAAGAGTGCCAAGCATCGTTAGCAGAGAACTTCAAGGAACTTATGTTCACCTTGTGTTTTCAAAGAGTAGACAGTTATGCTCCAGGTCACCACACAATAGTAATAATTGCATACTGAGACCTCAGTTGCAAGAAAAAAATGAGTAACATGGGGAGACAGGACCAGGGGCTGGATAACCAGGAAAAGGCCCAGAAACTCCAATGGCTCAGGCCTGGGGGTGGAGATGGGGCGTGGAAGAGGGGGTTCTGCGCCAGTCCACTCAGCTCCCACCTAAGGCTGTGTGTGAAGGTGAGAAGCTTGGGAAGCCAGACAGACTTGGGTTCAAATCCCAGTTCTCTTTCTAGCAGTGGGAGCCTAGCTGTACCCTTGTTGCCTCAGCACCCTCATCTATAAAACGAAAGTAATAATAGTGCCTGCCTCACAGGTCTGTAGTGATGAATATGTGAGATAATGTGTAAGAAGTACAAGGCATAGGGCTTAATACAGAGTAAGCGCTCAATAAATGTTAGCTATCGTCATCATTCTTGTGCTAAGTCCGAGGTGTCCTTGTGTCCTAAGGCTCTGTTCTGCTGAAGGAACATTGATAACCCTTTTGGCCCTAGCTGCCTGCATTTATGGACAAAGAACTTCCTCTCTCTAAACTCAGATTGGCACCTTGAGGTCAGTGTTATCCTATGAAAAACATGCTGGCATGTTTCTCCCAAAGGCCAGGGCAGAACTGCCAAATTTCTTTGGCAGTTTGTAAGATGGAGGTGCTTTCTCCAGTGTTAACATTTCATAGTCACCCTCTCTTCACACCTCGCACAGTTTGACGGAGTATGGCCAGCTCATCCATCTCATCAAATAAGACAAAATGTCCACAAAATTGGAGTTGTGTCCCAAAATGCATGGCTGGAAAGACCTTGGATCCGAAGGAGCTTTCTCTAATTGAGAACAGGGACACAGGCAGCCTTTTACTCATGAGTGATAGGGTGAAACTCTAGCTGCAGATGCGCAGCTAGAAAGGCTGTTGCCGTGGTTGCTGAGGCAGGCATAGAGAAGAAATACCATTTTGCACTAATAGATGGAAAAGATAATATCTCACCCTTGTTTCTCACAGTGTGTCTTTAGAAGGGCAACAGCAGTTGAATAGAAAGTAGGAAAAACTAGTAACAAGAAAAACTGACGCATTAACCCTAGGGACAAAAAGGCAAAATTACTTATTTTTCTATTATATATGTCATCCCAGAAAAATCACTTGACATGCCAGCAGTTGCTTGTATTCGCAGTTCACTTCTCCTCTTCTTGACTGACTGGTCTTGGCTCTCTGGCTGGTCCCTGATTGCCCCAGAGTCTCCTCTGGGCCCTCCCCATGTGGGGGAACTGGAGGAAATCACGGTCCCTGATTAATCCACGCAGAGACCAGCTGCAGCTTGTTTTCCCTCTGAAGCGTATTTCTTTTTCCATTTGAGAGCACCTGGGTTTATGACCCCAGGATATAGCACGAAGCACCTATCTTTGGTCAGGGGTTGTCCCTGTTGTGTCAAGGGTGATTTTGTTTAGATAAAAATTGGGTACATTTGATTATTAATTTTTTGGTGAACCTCTGCTGCATTTTTGACTGGAAACCTGAGAGGGGGACACTGCAAAGAAATGAAAACAGAACAGCGCTTGTGCAAAATGGTGACTAAGGTGTTTAAGTGTTTGTGTGTGTTGGTGATGGGGACGGGGGGGGGGTGGTGCCTGGGGAAGCTGCAGTGGTGTGTGTCAGCTGAATAATAATAAGGGCCAGGCTGTTTTTCCCTCAACACTTCCTACACACATTTTCAAGCATTTCGTCTCTAATCATTTTCCAAACCTACTCAAAGCTACAAGGTATTTAGAACCTTCCTTGAGGTGATGAATTTTAAAACCTCCCTTCTGTTGTAGGAAACACGGTTCTGACACGAGGAAGCAAGGACAGGAGGCACTAAAATTTAGCTTGATTCCCCTGGGGTCTGAACTCCAGCTCTTAGAACTACACCCAACACCAACGACATTATTTCCTTTAGTCATTATTATCCTTCCAAGATACCGTCCTTATGACTATCCTTAAAATTACATTGTAGGTGACACGTCAGGCAAGCTCTCGCTTTATTTGCCAAAATTTCTGTTGTGCTTTACAGTCACCATGATTTCAACGTCCATTTCATCATGCATGTTGCTACCTGACTTCAGTGTGCCTAATGCTTTCAGATTCAAGAGAACACAGACCCTATCCCAGGGGTGCAGATGCGCTCAAGGAGGGCAGGAGGGCAAGCAAACCCCACAGCAATGAAACAAGGGTCGCAGCAGAGAGAAAAACAGTCGGGGCGATCTCAGGTCTGTGTGGTCCTGCAGCTGCTGTGCTCGCCCTCATCAGACCCGAAGCCCCCTCCTCATAACAAACATTTTGGAACACCCCTTAACGTCCTGACCTGGAATTCCTAGATTATATAACCTGCTTACACACTTCCAGAAAACCAAGGTAATGTCCTAAGTGTAACAGGAAGGAGAAAAGCAAGGAAAGTAACATTTAAAAAGTCATATGTATTTTAACATGCAAATACTCCAGCACAACTACACTGTAAGATACATGAAAAGTCAGCTGCTTATACCCACTTATATTGAAAATGTTTTATTTAATTTTTATGTGTGCTTACATTATTTAATACTTTATTATATCAACATATTTAAATTATATCTAATATTATGTTGTTATTTATAGTCAATGTAATATTTTTGAGTTTTTAAAGTACTCGCCTGTTTGAAATCAGGACTAAATTAGTATATTGTACAGATTAGCATATTGTAAGATTTTATAGAGAGAGATGTAGACATATAATGACTAAGAATGCAGAATGATAGGAGTTGTTGATTTAGTGACTCAAATAGCATGAAGGGCATTGCTGTTTATGATGTGATTATTTTTGGAATGATGAACAACTCAAAACAATTTGGAACGGAAGAAAGCAATTTTCCCTCCACTTACATCCTAGTTGAATATCTGGAAAATTCAGTGTATGCCAAAAACCATATAAGAGAAAGTTCTTCATGTGAAGTGGAGTTCAGTTCTAAGTTCTGCTAATTATAATTCATCTTCATAAATTCCCAGCAAAACACTTTAAAATTGTGTACGAAGCAATGTGATTCTTTGTTGAGCATGACTATCCACACATTGCAGGATGTTGCCTATCCCTGGAACCACCCAGAAATGCCATAGCATTCTCTAAACAACCTAACAACCCAAAACCCTCCATTGGGTTCCACAAAACCCCTGAGGAGGTACCACTGTCCCCAGTGAGAATCCCTGGTCTAAGATCCCTGCTAGCTCTGAAATTCAGTGGTTCTATTTATATACTTTACCCCCAAACTTAATCTAATTAATTATTTTTAATTCCTGGTGTGTGCCTTGTCAATGAGGTAGGCAAAGATAAACTTGTGTCTTGTTCCTTTACAAAGACTTTTACAAATTTATTCCTAATGCCTAGCATAGCCCCTGAAACATGGTAGATGCTCAATGAATATTTTTGAGTATATACATACATATAGGAAGGATACTCAGGAGGTATACATGAGTCTGTTCCTTACATTCTAATTGAAGATGTTACACATTTCCAATACATTCTAATTGGGAAATTAAGAACAACATGTGACAACAATAAAAGATCAGTACAAAATAATACTTCATTAAGAGGTGCATCTTACGGTAGAAGCTATAAGTATAATAAAGTGGTAAGAGAAATTACTGAGGTAGCCAGAGACGTTTTCATAGAGTCAGTGGAATTGGAGCTGGGCCCTAATGGAGGGATTGAACTTGTATGAGGATAGGGGAAGGCTTTCCAGAGAAACTGAGAGGATGCAGGGCCCAGAGTCAAGAATGTGCAAAGGCTGTGTGAAGACAGGGCTGGGAGGCACCCGGCTCCACTGGAAGTGCAGCAAGGTTCACATTAACGGGGTGTGGGAACATTGTGCTTAGGCGTACAGGGCCCAGATTTAGAAGGACTTGGAATACCAATTAGTTGAGACTTATTTGAAAGATTTTAAGGAAAGGCTAAAGTTATTCACTGTTTTAGAAACCCAAACAAAACATTGTTGGAGGAGGGAAGGACTGCTCATGGCTGAGAGCAGAAGTGGTCTAAACAGAGATGTGCTGGGGCCAGCTTGTACCAACTCACAATAGTGATTATTAAATTTTCAGGAATTTTGCAAGTTTGCTGTTAAACATAGCTATTATTAAAAATCAAGTTATGTACACACACTATTGAATCAATTATATTAAAAAATAAGGTAATACATACTCAAAACTTACCACTTGCTAATTATTTTACCACATTTTACTATTTTTTATGCTTTTGAGGTTGTTTACATCTACTTATCAGAATGGTGGAAGCAGAGTATAATGCTGCTGTGTGTCCCTTGAGAGATGGTGGTGGCTTGAAATCAGTGGTGGTGAGAGTATGAACACCATGGAAATCAGAAAATGCTTTGTATCAGTGCTCAATATGTTTTGTTGATTGTAGACTTAATAAGATGATGGAGAAAATGTTAATAATCCAGACGAAAACTTTAAAAGTGCATCATGTCTCTAAGCCATTGCTTAGAGAATAGCATAAAAAATTGAGGGAATATTCTTTCAGTATTTATAAATGTTTTTTCAGCTTTATTGAGGTGTAAAATTTCCTCAGAAAAAGTAAAAATAGAATTACCGTATGATCCAGAAATCCCACTCCTGGGTATATACCCAAAAGAATTGAAAGCAGAGTCTTAAAGAGATATTTGCACACCCATTTTCACAGTTGCATTATTCGAAATAGCCAAAAGATAGAAGTAACCCAAGTGTCCCTCAGTGGATGAATGAATAAACAAAAGATCATATATACATACAATGGAATTTTATTCAGCCTTAAAAAGGAAGGAAATTCTGATACATGCCACAACATAGATGAACCTAGAGGACATTATGCTAAGTGAAATAAGCCAATCACAAAAGAACAAATACAATATGATTCTACTTATATGAGGTACCCAGAATAGTCAAAATCCTAGAAACAGAAAGTAGAATGGTGATTGCCAGGAGTTGGGGGAAGGGGAATGGAGAGTTGTTGTTTAATGTGTATAGAGTTTCAGTTTTGCAAGCTGAAAGGAGTTCTGGAGACTGGTTGCACAACAATGTGAGTAAAGTTGCTACTGAACTGTATACTTAAAGATGGTTAAGATGGTAGATTTTATGTTATGTGTATTAAACCGCAATTCAAAAAAAGATATTTCATGCCATGTGGCACTCATAAAACTGATTCATTATTGACATCTGAGATTGCTTTGAAACAGGATAAAATATTGACGTCTGAGATTGCTTTGAAACAAGGTACTGCTCAAGCCAGGAGTCAGAGCACTAAACTAGAGGGGAGTCAGGGAACCCAAGACCACTTCTGGTTTCATCAACGATACGCCATGTGTGAAGTACAGTTACTCCACCTTCGGAGGATTTGCTTAAATGCTCTTACTGCCTTCTAAAAAAAAGCTAGATGTTTTAAGTATGAATGGGGTAATATTTGTAATACTACAGAGGCTCTTTACCAAAACGAAGACTTTAAGAAAAAGTTACTCTAATTCTATAAACATTGTTACACTGTTAAAAGGAATCTGTCCATTTAATGGTCTGTGCTAGATATCTATAAATGATAGGCCCTTTGTCACAGCAAGTAATATTTAGTTTCCAGAAACCAATCTTTAAAAGCCTGCTTTGTACAACTGTTGAAGTCTATCATTACAAGGATTTATTTTTGGCACTGGATCCTGGAGCTTTGGCTAATAGCAGTCAACTGAGGTAATTCTACCTTAATTTTGCAAGTGTTCTAATGGCAGTAAAAATATATTACCCGTGAATCATGGTGACACTCAGCACAAGAGCTCAACATTTTATAAAGCTATAAGAGCACAGTAACTGTATTTCTTATTTTTCATGGTCATTTTTTGTTGGAAATACTTTTATTATTTAGAGAAATGCAAATAACTTGGGGGGATTGAATTCCATTACAATTAATATCCACATAACAAAAATGTGTTCAGGGCTTCCCTGGTGGCGCAGTGGTTGGGAGTCCGCCTGCCGATTCAGGGGACACAGGTTTGTGCCCCGGTCCGGGAGGATCCCACATGCCGCGGAGCGGCTGGGCCCGTGGGCCATGGCTGCTGAGCCTGCGCGTCCGGAGCCTGTGCTCCGCAACGGGGGAGGCCACAACAGTGAGAGGCTTGCGTACCAAAAAAAAAAAAAAAAAAATGTGTTCAATTCCAGAAGTGTTTGTGCTGTGGTCAAGTAATCTAGATTCAAATTCCCTGGAGGAGTTTTTATCCTGTGTTCTTGGTACCAAAGAAAATATCACCATCAACAAACAAGTGCAGTTGTTTTAATGATCCTTTTAAATTAATTTTCCTGTTTGAAGATGAAATGCCATTTCTTTCTGTTTCCTAGACTACTTTCTTTCCTATACCTTGTCAGTTATTTTTCATGCTTGTTCTTATGCTATATCAGTAGCGAAGAGGGAGGAACAGGGGACTCATGTAGCAAAAAACAAGGGTCATTTGAAGAAAAAAAAAAAGTCATAGATTATAAGCCAGAAGGAAGAACCATATCTCCAGCATACAATTCTCATCGTGCTTGGCATTCTATGGCCACTAAAAATCACTATTTAAGATCAAATGATATTTTTAAGGTACTTTGCAATGCAGGAAATAATTTTTTAGTATTACTTTTATTTTCAGGGTTCATGGCTTTCTAAATCTTAGTAAGATTTTATGTAATAAGATAATAAGTAATCTTATTTTTGAATGGGAATATTAAGGAAAGTGAGACTTTCTAAAATTAGGGAAATTGGGACTTCCCTGGTGGTCCAGTGGTTAAGACTTTGCCTTCCAATGCAAGGGGTACAGGTTTGATCCCTGGTCGGGGAGCTAAGATCCCACATGCCTCGCGGCCAAAAAACCAAAACATAGAACAGAAGCAATATTGTAACAAATTCAATAAAGACTTTAAAAATTGTCCACATCAAAAAAAATCTTTAAAAAAATAAAATAAAATTAGGGAAATTAAGGAAAATAACAATTAAAACTAGTATTGAAAGAAACAAAAACCTCTGCTGATTGTCTTTCTTATCTTACCATTTCCAAACTGTTGTCCACTTGTATGATATACATGAGCAAGAGATGAACCAAAGCTCACTGAATGAAATTGTCATTATAAAAGTCATATACTTTATTGATATGAATATATGCAAATTGATGGAAAATATGGTGGTTATTTCCAACTCAGTTATTTCTAGAAGCAAATACTTTCATTTGTTTAAAGCTTATACCAAATACAGTATTCTATTAATTGTTAGAAGCATTATAAAGTAGCACATAACAATTTCAGAAGAACGTGTCTAATGCTATCTTTTTTTTTTAAATTTGGCTGTGCCAGGTCTTCGTTTTGGCATGTGGGATCTTTAGTTGCGGCATGTGGGGTCTTAGTTGCGGCATGTGTGTGGGATCTAGTTTCCTGACCAGGGATCGATCGAACCCGGGCCCCCTGCATTGGGAGCGTGGAGTCTTACCCACTGGACCACCAGGGAAGTCCCAAGTCTCCATATTTTTAACAAAGAATCACAATCTTATTAAGCTAGAGGTTCCAATTTTTTACAAACTCAGTAGATTTGAAGTTTTCACAATTTCCTTAGATCATGAAATAATCACCATAGAAGTTCTGGGCAAAGAAAGGGAAGAACAGATGAAGAAGGAATATTTCCTATTCTTTCTTTATAAGTATTTTGTTTACATGGAAAAAGTGTCCTTGAAATTAATCGTGTTACATTCTGTTTCTATACTTACATGCTTATCTTACAGAAGAAGATCTCTCAGCACTACAGGAGAAAATAATTTCAAGTGCATGGTGGATCAGAAGTGTGTCAGCATGAAAACAAGTGAGGATATAAAATAGTTCTAAAGCAATCTTTATTTTTCAGTGTATTCTCACCACAATTAGATAAGTCACTGACAGTAAGTAAGAACTTTAGTAATAAACAAAACCTGAAGGCTAACTTTATATTTTTTTAAATAGATGGAGATGGTACAAAAATGTGAAGCTATAAAGCCAGCAGCCACTTACGACCCCTCAGCAGCAGAGTCATGAGGCTCATGGCCACAGGAATGGAACGTGTGTGAGAACTCCCATCACCAAAGAGGCTGGGGTGGTCTGGCTTTGAGTCCCACACTTCCTTTTTTCATCTACTTAGTTGAGACTTTTATCCTTAAAACTAGACTTCGTGGAGAGAGAATGGATAACTTAATTCCGGATCATCTCTGTTGGTTAGCATAACAAGAGCCAGGACTGGAGGACCTGCTCACAGTTGTACATCAGGAAAGTCCCAGCAAGGCAGGAAGAGAGTGGCCTAGCTTTTGATTCTGGGAGCGCCTAGAGTACTCTGGGGCCCTGGAGAGGAGAACAGTGTTAGAGGAGTAGAGGGGAAGCTAAGCACAGAAGCACGCTTGCCGCACGTCTCGTGTGGTTTCCTGGAAGAAGACTTCCCAGCAAGGTGCCCTGGAACAACCTCGGAGTGCCAAGAGGCCAGGCAGAGACAGAGCCTGAGTTAGCTTTCCTGAGGAACCCAGAGTGGTGTGGAAGGAGGTGCCTGCATCCCCTTAGGCAACATTAGAGTAGCAGAGACTCTGCCTGGGAAGCTTGTTAGGGTGGGTCACCAATGCCAGGACAAAAATAACTCTGTGGTCAAGGGCTATAGCGAGAGCCACCTAAGCCAGGGAAGGGACAGCCAAACCTCAGGGGCTCTGCTGTGTCAGATGTTGAGTCAGCAGGTGGAGACTCTGGGTGAGCAGACCACAGGATGGTGTCCACATGGGAAGCCAACAGAGCCTCCAGCCTGAAGCAGCATCAGGAGACCCAAAGGGCAGTATGTGGCCCCTCAGTACTCTCCAAGATCCCTCCCCCAACTCCTCCACCACAAGGACACTGCAAGCTGTCCACCCCCGGACTCCCATGCCATCTCAAAGAAGAAAAAAAGAAAAAATCAGAAGGAGACCATTGAACTTGGAAGAGACTAAGCTACCAGAAAAAAAGAATTATAAATGGTAACTCCATATTGAAACAAGCACTGCTGTTACACTGTTAGGTGCTTATGCCTTGGCTGGGAACCTAATTACCCTTTAGGAAGTTGCATGTATAGAAGCAAAGCATTTATAAGTTCCCACTGAACAAAGTATAAACAAGCCTTTCAGGCACAAGCTCTTCTAATTTTTTAAAAAATTTATTTATTTGTTTTTGGCCGCGTTGGGTCTTTGTTGCTGCGTGTGGGCTTTCTCTAGTTGCGGAGAGCGGGGGCTACTCTTCCTTGTGGTGCGAGGGCTTCTCATTGCGGTGGCTTCTCTTGTGCAGCACGGGCTCTAGGCTCGGGGGCTTCAGTAGTTGTGGCACACGGGCTCAGTAGTTGTGACTCGCGGGCTCTAGAGCACAGGCTCAGTAGTTGTGGCTCACGGGCCTAGTTGCTCCATGGCATGAGGGATCTTCCCGGACCAGGGCTTGAACCCGTGTCCCCTGCACTGGCAGGCAGATTCTTAACCGTTGCGCCACCAGGGAAATCCCTCTTCTAATTTTAAGACTACCAGAGTGATGAAAATCTATATGCATTTATTATTTGTTGGCAGAAACTTCAAAATATGCATATAATACAATAAGAAAACACTTTAGTAAAGAAATCAAGGCAAAAGGAAAATAATGTTAGGAAAAACAAGATGAAGCCATAGATAATTTCTAGTTTTAAAATGCATGCTTAAAAGCAGGCCACAAATCTGGCCCTGAGCTTCCTAGCAGTTAATGCAAAAAAATAAATCGCTAGTTACATGATTCTTGAGATTTTGTTTTGGCCGGATTTCTCAGGGAAAAACTCAATTATTCCTAGTACTGTGGGCCGAGAAAATTGTCTCCCGTGGATCCTCAACAGAGGACTTCATGTCATGTAGTTATCTAATACAATGGCTAATGCTCAGCGGGAACTATCCAGGTAGTTTGTCTATGTTGTCACCTTCACATCTCAGAAAAACGCTATGAGGCCCTTCCGAGATAAGGAAACTGAAGCTCAGAGAAGTTTAATACCTTGGCCAGGTCGTACAGTTCATACACGGTGGGCCTGGGGCTTGACTGGGTCTGTTAGTCATTTTAAGTCCCTGCTGTTGATAACTGCTTCATGAACAATCACCCTAAACTGCAATCAGTACGTCCCATGTGGTATTTTTTATAATGACCTCAATATCCAATGCTAAAAATGTATGTCAACAAAGCAGCAAGTTATCGTCACACTAGAAGCCGAGAGCATTACTTGTAACTCAGCTGTAATTTTTTCATACTGTATTCTTATTTCATACTTTCCACCAGTAAAATTGTTAGAAATAGAAAAATATGGATATTCTTTTTCAAGGTTTCAACTGTTTCTTTAGTAAATAGAACAGGTCTATTTCAAAATTCCATATTTTCTCTTTTATATGGGTCACAGCTCTCACACAGACTATGAAAGGTTTTTTTCACTGTCTATAGGAATTAAAGTACAGTTGTCAATTCTAGAAGCTTCTTCCTTAAATATACTGCCATCTTTTGTTTAATTTTGCAGCTCTGTGGAAAATAACTTTTTTTTTCCTACTTGCAAAAGGAACTTTTCCACTCAAAACCTGTTGGAAATATAAAATAGTTCTATTTCTATCAAAGAAAACCTTATTACTTATACGCAGAGTATTTTACTTTTGTGTCAAATTGAAGAGTGGCATTAACTGAATGCTCACAAAGCATCTTAAAGGCTAAGGAAGGATTAAAGTAAAGGCTAAACTCTGAGACAGGTTTATGTACACTGTGGTGCACTTTCCTGGGGCTTAACGTCTTTTCTCCTATCTGTAGAGGATATAGAGGGCAGCGTTTCTGTCATGAAATAGGACTAATCAACTTAGTTGAGTTCGTATTTAAGGCAAGGTGAATTAATTAAGACAGTCTGACACAGTTGTCAGATGTGTTTTTCAGCCTACATTCAGAGAAGCTTCTGCAATTGAAAGAAAGTCTTTGGATGGTTCTTCTAGGAGCAATGTCTAAACCAAGACGTCTTCACAGTGGATGTAAGTACACAAATCTGTACATTGATTAGTCCAAACTGGGCTAGTTACTTTCAGAAAACATGTTTGCACATAAAAATAAAGGGACAATTTTATCTTAAAAGGAATACGGTTCTATACGGGTCTAATGAAAAATGAAGATGTAAGGAAATATTCTTGTATTATTCTTGTGTAAATACCATCAACAGCATTCCTCCCCAAATCACTGGGTATGCTATAAAACATGATACACTTGGGAAAAATAAATATGTGTAAAGAAATACTTAGATTTATTTATAAATTTTATTGGCTTCATTACTAACAGTATGTTAGCTAATAAATTCTTATTTGGCTGAAGTTACTAAAGAGTAAAGATTTATTTGGCAGTAAAGTAAAGATTTATTTGCCAAATAAGTAAATACTGCCTTGCTTTAGTTTGTTTTTTTAAGTAAAAGTAAAAGTAAGTTTATTTGAAATAGTCATTTCAAAGTTGCTATATAAATTTATTAAGTGTTTCATTATCTTTAAATAGATTAAGTACCTGCTTCTGTGTGTTACAGCTATACATTTACTCCCCATTCTTACTTTAATGGCCTCCCATTACTGCAGATAACTATATGCAAAAAAATTGTCACGAGATATGGACCATGAAATGACAGAGTAGAAAATTTGGGGGAAAAATATTGAGGAACAATCAATGATAATCATGAAAAAAATCTCATTTTAATATTACTTCACTCTTTCTTTAAAAAGATCTAAGTGAAATATCTAAAATTCAGTTCAACTGAGCACTGCTAGAATTACACTTTAGTCTATGTACAGATTTATATATAATGGGTTTTGCTTCACAATCTTTGGAAGAAAGTGAACACAATGTGTACAAACTGTGGTAGCACTTAAATTATGTTGATTTCAAGAAGAAAAGAAATTACATAATTTCTACTTGCTTCATGATGACAAAGGCTTATCCCTTTTCATTATAATACTTGCAAATAGACCTAGAACTTTTCATTTCAAGAAAACATGGGTGGAGGCTTCCCTGGTGGCGCAGTGGTTGTGAGTCTGCCTGCTGATGCAGGGGACGCGGGTTCGTGCCCCTGTCCGGGAAGATCCCACATGCCGCAGAGCGGCTGGGCCCGTGAGCCATGGCCGCTGAGCCTGCGCGTCCGGAGCCTGTGCTCCGCAACGGGAGAGGCCACAACAGTGAGAGGCCCGCGTACCGCAAAAAAAAGAAGACATGGGTGGATCTGACGACAATGAGCTTCCACAGTGAAAAGAAATAGGAGGTGAGGGAAGCATGCGCAAGCCATCTGTCATCAACAACACTTGCTAGGGAATGTGCATTTAGAAGAGTGCTAAAGTATATGCCTTCAGTAAAAGTGAAATATATTTTAGGGCCACTACCAAGTGCTTCGGTATTAACTGTCTTTGTTGTCAATACTACTTGCCACTATAGTGCTAACTCATTTATAATATGCTTGTATAACAGAGAAAGTGCTTATTGTTATTTAAAACCAAAATTAAGTCTAGCTGCCTTCTAAAGTGAGATGTTAGTGGTATAATTCAAACAAGTAGAAATCTCTAAACTCCCCTACCCTCAGCAAAGATGGAGTTGGGGAGGAAGATATGAAGAGACCAGAGTCAAAGGCCCACTGAGGAAAGGCTTAAGAGCAGACTCAGGGAGAGGGGCTAGAGTGGTCTCTGCAAAATAAAGTGGGAAGAATTGCTTTAGAGTGATTGGGGTAGCAGCTGAGAGGTTTTTTTTTTTTTAAAAAGAAAAGAGCAAGAAGCCAGAGCTTGCATTGTCAAAATTGCCCAAAGGACTGTTTCACAATGGAAAAGTCTGATGTTCAATTTTAAGATGTATTTGACACACACCCTCCCCAGTCGGCTAAGACCTTGGTAAAGTCAGCTACACACACGTGTTACCTTGTGTTAGTGGTTTTATGTGGATATCGAGGGAAGTGGACTGCATTCTGAGTCAGTCTAGAGCAGAGAGGAGGGAAAAGCTTAAGGGAGTAGACTGGGAGGCCCACAGTGGTGTAAACTCAGAACCCGAGCACCCATGAAGATGAAATCCCCAGGATTGGGCAGAGCCTTGTAGAAGATGTGGGATAGGGGCTGAAGGTGATATCAGTTGCTCAGATTTTAAGGAGTAATGTCATTTGTCCTGTTATAAATGACCATGCTGCACATTTGGGTTGAAGATATTTTAAATGTAACTATTTCTTCCACTTGAGATAAGTGCTTGGATAATTTTAGAATTCCCGTGTAATCTTCTCAGGAAATACATTATCTACAATTAGAAACAGTCAAATATTTTATGCCAGTTATGCATCTAGTCTTACCTTAAACTTTATTTCAATTAACAAATGTATTTTGAATATCAATACAATTATTTTTATTTTATACAATTAACATTTATATAATTATTTTTAAAAACTTTTTTCTTATAGGATATAAAAATAGACTTTTTTCACACTTCTAACTATAGCAATGAAAAATTGCCGTGATGTCTCTTCTCACAACTAGTTTTTCTGCTAAAAGTATTTGATCATGAAATGCTTTGGGGCACCTCTCTTGGCCTTCCTAATTTAAAAAAAGATTTCCCATTTATTATTTTAAAACACTGAAAATATACTTAAGGACAAGTGAATTACACTTTAGCATTAACATGCTTTTCAGCACTCACATTAATACAGGATACTTAGAACAGTGAATACGTGAAGCTACTAAGGATTGTTTTATAACTTAAAAACCCTTAAGAATATCTCCCTCTAGTTTTAAGAATTTATATATATTTTTCTCAGAATTATAGAAATATTTAATTCTGTTGATCTACCTTTCAAATGTAAAAACTTACCAAATACAGCAGTTATTTAAAAATTAATTTATCTTAATGAATATAATCCCAGAATTCATGCAGCATACGTGCAATAAGTATTCTATATATAATTCCTTAAATTCAGGGTTGGCCAAACTCAAATTGTACTGACTTTAATGAATGGTCATAGTAAAGCCATGTAAAGAAATGTAATGGAATTGGCACCTGGCTGCGATGCACAAGGCAGGCAAGCGTTCTCCACAGTAGCAGTACTCAGTATCTGCTGATTCGGCAAGGGCTTTGGTTCATGGTTCGGCAAGTTCATGGAGTTCATGTCTTACTACTATTGCCCTAATCAGTTGAGACAGAATTAGCACTAGCTAAATCTTCTGTGTGCTGCCTGGAAGGGTTTGTTGAGGGTAAGAGTCTGAAGACAGAGATTAAGGAGTCTTCATCCTCCTAAAGTGCTGGGCATCCAGGATCAGAGCCCTAGGTCAAAGAAATCCAGCCTGAATGCAAACCTAAGCACCAGTGCATTCCCGCATTGGGGATCACCAGACACGCTCTGCATTCAGAACGGATATCCCAGTCTACGCTTTGACTCAGGAGCATTTCATCTGCCACACCAAAGTGACCTTGGTTCAAAAATTGTCTACATGTTTCTAAACATGTAGAAGAGGATACCCTGAAAATGTGAAAGTTAATGTTTAAAGACTCATGGGTTGATCCATGACTGAGGAACTCCAAAACGGTGAGTTTGTAGAAACATACATTTGGAGCTTCAAGTATTTATCTACCTAGCTGGTAAAGTGAAAGGTCTGGTCAACCCCAGAATACTTCCTTGGAAGTGTCTGATTATATTTGTTTTAAAATATAATTTGGTTTAGGGCAGTGAAACTATTCTGTATGAGACTGTAATGGTGGGTACATGTCATTATACATTTGTCAAAACCCAAAGAATGTACAACACAAAGAGTGAACCAACCCTAAGGTAACCCGTGGCCTTTCAGTAATAGTGGGGTGTCAGTGTAGGTTCATCATTGTAACAAATGTAAGACTGGTGCAGGATGTTGATAGTGGGGAGGCTTTGTGTGTGTGTGGGTGAGGTATATGTGAATTCTTTGTACTGTCTACTCAGTTTTGCTGTGAACATAAAATTGCTCTTAAAAATAAAGTCTATTAAATAACAGTATGGAGGTTCCTTAAAAAACTAAAAATAGAACTACCATATGACCCAGCAATCCCACTACTGGGCATATACCCTGAGAAAACCATAATTCAGAAAGAGTCATGTACCACAATGTTCATTGCAGCTCTATTTACAATAGCCAGGACATGGAAGCAACCTAAGTGTCCATCGACA
>NC_041214.2:63362773-63368842 GCF_002837175.3 Physeter macrocephalus
TGGAGTCTGTAATACAGAGTGAAGTAAGTCAGAAAGAGAAAAACAAATACCGTATGCTAACACATATATATGGAATCTAAAAAAAAAAAATGTTCTGAAGAACCTGGGGGCAGGACAGGAATAAAGACACAGATGTAGAGACTGGACTTGAGGACACAAGGAGGGGGAAGGGTAAGCTGGGACGAAGTGAGAGAGTGGCATGGACTTATATATACTACCAAATGTAAAACAGATAGCTAGTGAGAAGCAACCACATAGCACAGGGAGATCAGCTCGGTGCTTTGTGACCACCTAGAGGGGTGGGATAGGGAGGGTGGGAGGCAGGGAGATGCAAGAGGGAGGAGATATGGGGATATATGTATATGTACAGCTGATTCACTTTGTTATAAAGCAGAAACTAACACACCATTGTAAAGCAATTATACTCCAATAAAGATGTTAAAAAACATACATATATATAATTATAAAATATACCTATATAAAATTTGGGACATTCAAAAGATAACAGGCACAACATTAAAAATTGCCTTCATGCATTCAGGCTGCTATAACAGAATACTATAATCCGGGTGGCTTATAAACAGAAATTTCTTTCTCACAATTCTGGAGGCAGGGAAGTTCAAGCTCAAGGCACTAGCAGATTCAGTGTCTGGTGAGGACCTGCTTCCTGGTTCATATTCGGCCTTCGTCTCACTGTGTCCTATGTGGAGGAAAGGCTGGGGGAGCTCTCTGCGGTCTCTATTCTAAGGGTACTAATTCCATACATGAGGGCTCCACACTCATGACCTAAATCACCTCCAAAACGCCCCACCTCCAAATACCATCGCTTTGGAGATTAGGTTTCAACATACGAATTTTGAGGGGAGACACTCAAGTCTGTAGCACCGGGCTATAATTTTTTTTTAAGAAAATTTGGGCACTAACAGATGTCGTGATAAGTAAATAAGCACTTTCTCACAGGTGTAAAGATGAAAAGAAACTAGGAAAGCCAAGTGGAGCCCAGAACTGTTAACATTCAGGTGTGGTAGATGCCAATGACTCATTGTCTTCCCCAGGGACCTTCATGACATAGGGACATTTCTGTAGACTTCGGAATTATTTACATTTTAGGAAAAAATTTGGTAGACTGATTAAAAATAAATTACCATGTCAGAAGTGTAACAAAATTTTATAGATTACATTCAGTCTCCCTGGCATTGCAAAAAGAAAGAAAGCCAGATTCAAGCACCATGGAATCCAGAGCAGGTATGGTACCAAGGAGGGCTTTAATGGTAAATTAGATGAGACTTGTCTCCGATGCCTCATTTCTTCAACTCCATTGGCCCAATAGCCTTAAGTCCCCCACTCATTTCACTGAACACATGAATAACAGTGAAAAAAATCCAGCTGTGTTGTTACACACCATGGACCCTACAGAGCCTCGTAGAAATATGCCTATGCCTGGCAAACCTGGTAGTCCAGAAGAAAGGCATTTGTGTCGATTATCTAGTGGAATGACATTAGAAAGTAATCACGTGGCCTCAACAGTTCTTGCTGCCTTACCCATATCCCCTTTCTGAGTTCACCTGCAACCACAGAGATCATTTCCCATCTCAAGCACCTGCATTTCTCTGCTTCAGACTGAAGGCTTTCTTCCACACCGTAGGAGCTTGTTGGATCTAGCTCCGGCATAACCCAGATGCAAGGGAAAACTGTGCCCTCCACCAGTGGCTGACAAATCAATGGGTAAATGGCCAGCTCTATGTCTTTCACTGGGACAATTATGAGGTGTGTACTACAAGTTTTCTTAGCAGGTTCTCAGAAGGTTGCCCATAGTGGTAACTCACAGATTAGCTCACCCCTTATTGGCTTTTTTCCCTTCCTGGTCTCACCCACTCCCTCATGTGGGCTTCCTGGGATGACCTCCCAAATAAATTACCTTCATTCAAGTCCTTGTCTCAGGCCTGCTTTTGAGGAATCCCAAAGTAAGATAGTCTCATCCACTTTTGGTGAGTAATCACCATGGCACTTCCCTATGGTGACGTGTGAAGTAACGGGGTGGTCAGCCTCTAGGAAATGCTTGCTCTGGAGGGATTCCGCACTACTTTTCTTCCTTCTCCTTCCTCCAGATTTGTTTCAGGCATCACATAAAATGCAAGATGAGCACTATATGTCACAGCTTCAAAGTTTCTATCTCTCTCATAGGTAAGTTCAGACTTCTACCAGAGACTGTCAATTCATGACACAAATCAAAGTTCAACAGTGTTTCAAAAGGAAACACCACGTTGTGTCCACACTGTTCTGTTGTGTAATGGATGAGATGAAAAAAGGTGGCTGTGCACCAAATCTCAGATATGGAGGACCTGAGGTTCTAAGCCAAAGAGCAGTGTCCTCACCAGAGATGCAAGCCCACAGCTAACACACCTGGCCTGAATTCTTTCTTGGCATCTCACCCTGGCTGGCAGGCATCTGGCAGATATTTTTATCCTGATTCTGACTGGTAACTACTCTGAGGCCACTATCAGAGAAGAAATTATATTGACCTCACAGAAATAGTGAAAATAAATCCACATTGAAAACTTTTAAAAAATGTATATGAATGCTGAAAGCCAATGATAGGTGACCTGTGGACTTGAATTTTGAAGTTGATCAGTAGGTTTAGTCCTGGAAAAGAAGCTAAAGAAGTGACTGCTTATTTAAATACCATTTATATTTTTAGTCTTGGAACCATATGAATGTATTAACTCTTTAAAAAATTGAATATGCACACGAGAAAGAAACATCACTACTTTGAAAAGCAGAACATTTTCTTCCTGATTTCCTTTTTTTTTTTAAACATTGTAGTTATCTCAGTTTTTTTTTAAAGTAAGTATTGAGGATGAAGAAGCTAAAGTGACCTGGTGACTAACACTCATTTAATACTTAAAATTATTCAAAAGATGTTAATAATAAGAAAATATGAGACAAAATTTTACCCCTTTTATAAGGGTCCCTTTTTCTGATCACTAGGTTCTAGATAAAGTTATGAATGCTTGTGTTTATGTATGTTTGGATATAACTTGGTCACTTGTTCTAATTAGACACATGCAGTCAGCCTGTATTCACTTTAATTACATGTATTTTGGGCCATTAGGAAGATTTTCCTCCTCTTTTCTGTTTTAATCTTACCAACTAAATAGGAATATTTTTCCAAAAATTTAACATATGGGAGCATACATGCATTTGTACTTCTGGAAATATAAACATCAGAATAAGTTGTAATAAAAGAAGATGGTATTTCTGGAATCTTGCAAAACTGGTTTAATTTTATTAGTGTTGCTTGTAGTGTGGTATGGTATTACCTGTGGACTCTCCAACAAATTCCAAAGGCACACGGAGTTGTACAGTTGTATCTGGGTACTTACAATGGAGGGGTTTTTGTGTAACTGAAATCTTGCTGTAGTTAGTTTTCCCAAGTGTTGGGAAAATAAAAAAGGTGTTCATCGTGTTCAAGAAGAATTCAAATAGTTCACAAAAAGTAGAGGTATTTGTTGACATATCTATCCGGTTTTTTTTAGAACTCCATCAGTGGCGAGAGATATTGATGATAAATACAATGATGGCCGTGAACCCTTTATTGACAGCATCAGGGCATCAGAGGATTCCACTGCTTCCCTCACCGTTTGAACCTCCAAGTGTGGATAGGTATTTCTCTTCAGTACGATATTCCAGTCAAAGGAGAAAATGGATATTATTAAGGTTTCAAATGCTGTTAACCCCAGTGTTGTTTTATTGTCTAATGTTATTTCAGGGAACTGTGGTGCAGTAAATCTGCATCTTCAACAAACTTCTCATCACTTCCCCTTTGAGGCCTGCTTGACATCCTCACTCAGCAAATAGCTAACGAGCACTTTCTCTGTGACGGGCATTTCATAGGTGCAAATGTGGATGTAGTCTGCTAGGGCTGCGGTAGCAAAATACTACAGACTGGGTGGCTTAATTTTATTTCTCACAGTTCTGGAGGCTGAAGTCCTAGATCAAGGTACTGTCAGGTTTTGTTTCTCCTGAGGCTTCTCTCCTTGGCTTGCAGACTTGGCTGCCTTTTTCTCTGTGTCTTCACATGCTTTTTTCTCTGTGTGCAAGCACTTCTGGTGTCTCTTCCTCTTCTTATAAGAACACCAGTCCTACTGGGGCCCCACCCTTATGACTTCATTTAACTTTAATTACCCCCTTAAAGGCCCTAGCTCCAAACACAATCACATGGCAGGGCAGGGGTTAGGAACACAATTCAGTCCATAACAATTGGGTATCCTGGATTTCCTGTGATAGAGCAATTCTTTCTGTGCAATAAAAGTGAAGTTATCAGTATTTGGTTGTACAGTCCGGCAGTTTGCTGTCTTCCCTTCTTTTGAATATATTGATATAGTCTGACATTCCGAGGAGAAAGAAAAATTCAGTATTTATGCTTGTTCATGGAGCATGAACAAAAGATTTGGACTTCTAGAGACCACTGAAGTTTGGAGAAATAAATTGTCCATCCAGGTAGTCACTGATCCCAGATGGCAAAACTCAAGCCACAGTATGTTTATCAAATGAGAAAAGAATGTTGTGGTCAAGAATGGAAAATCAGACATTGGTACTGATTTGATTGAATCTTTTTTTTCTCCTGACATCCCTAAAACTTCCCTTTCCTGCTTTCTCTGTTGTGTTGGCAGCTGAGTTAGTCCTTCCTTAGTAGAGCCCTTCCTCCTAAGCTTTCTCATCATATTTCTACTTAAGCCAATAGAGACTTGTACTTCATTTTGGGAAGAGATGATAGAATCCCATATGGCAATAAAAAAAAAACCTCACTGCCTATGCAATGGAAATTTTGTACAATTCCATTTTCATTTTAACTAATTTGTATCTTTTTTCCTAGAGATTTATTGCCTCCCACTATAGCTCCAACTGACCCAAGACAGTTTTGTGTTCCTTCCCAATTTGGATCATCTGCTCTACCAAATGCAAAGATGCCGAACGTGCTGTCCAGTCATGTCTCCTCAGGTATGAGCAACAGATGGTTCTCATCTGTGGAGCCGCTGTGAACTGTATTGCTGCATTAAGCTTGCCATCAAATTTACTACCAAGTTTTAGAGGCAAAACCGTATGGTGATTATACTTGTAGTTTCTACAATCACTACCTAGGTTTAAATCATGGTTCCACCACTGTGTAACCAAGTGTTAGTCGCTTAACTCCTCCAACCATCAATTTACTGATGAATAACGTGAAATCTGCAATTACTATCTGTCTTATCTTACAGGCAGGAACTGATGAGGTCATGAGGAGATGAGGTCTGAGAGTTAAACGCCCTGGGGCAGTTTACATATGGCCTGATAGGTCATAGTGAGGACCTGCCTTTTATTCTGGGGAAGAGGGAAAGCTTTTGAGGAGTTTGAGCAAAGGAATGACATGGTCTGACTTACATTTTACCAGGATCACTCTGGCGGCTGTGTTGGGGACAAACTTGATAGGATTGAAGTTCTGGAGTTAAACTGATGGGAGTTAATGGGCTATTAGAATAGTCAAAAGATTATGATGGATTGGCCCTGCATGGTGACAGTAGGAATAGTAAGAAGTGGCTGGATTCTGTAAATACTTTGAAGGTAGAAACAACAAGATTTTCTCAGAGTTTAGATATGAGATGTAAAAAGAGGAGAGGTGTTAAGGATGACATCAGAAATTTTGGCCGAGAAATGGGAAAGGTGGAGTTGCTCTTCACTGAGTTGAGGAAGACCATGAAAGCAAGAGTTCTTGGGGTGGGAGAGATATCATAGGCATTTGAGATGCCTAGTAGACAATCAATGGGGGATGTCTGGAAGGCAGCTGAAGTCCAGGGAGGACTTCTGGAGACAACCTGGAGATATAATTTTGGAAGTCATCAGGATATATGAGACTAGATGAGATCATCCATAGAGTGAGTTAAAAGGATGCATTAGGGGCTTCCCTGGTGGCGCAGTGGTTGAGAATCCACCTGCCGGTGCAGGGGACGCGGGTTCGTGCCCCGGTCTGGGAAGATCCCACATGCCGCGGAGCGGCTGGGCCCGTGAGCCATGGCCGCTGAGCCTGCGCGT
>NC_041214.2:63368879-63375829 GCF_002837175.3 Physeter macrocephalus
ATGGCCGCTGAGCCTGCGCGTCCGGAGCCTGTGCTCCGCAACAGGAGAGGCCACAACAGTGAAAGGCCCGTGTACCACAAAAAAAAAAAAAAAAAAAAAAAAAAAAATGATGAGTTAGAAGTTAAAAGGATGATCCCTGGGACATACCAACAGGGTCCAGAAGATAAACGGAGATATAGAAAAAGCAACCGCTGAGGTGGGAGGAAACCCAGGAGAGGACAGAGGCCTGGAAACCAAGGGAAGAAAGTGTTTTAAGGAAAGAGTGAGCAACTGTGGCAAATATGCCACTCAAAGATCAAGTAAGTTGAGGACCAAGAGTATATGATTAGATATAGCTTTGTGGAGGTCATTGATGATCTCGATAAGAGCAATTTCAGCAGAGTGGTGTCAATAAAAACATGAGTGTAGGGGCTCAAGAGGGAATAAGAGGTGATAATTTCCTTACAATATTAAAGATCAGATTGATGCATCTTATCTCCCCAAAACTATATTCAGTGAGTTTCTGTTTGTCCCTGCTCCCCAATTCCAACAACTCTTAATATTGAGTTAGCCGAAAAGTTCATTCGAGTTTTCCATGTTACAGGAAAACCCGAATGAACTTTTTGACCTACCCACTAGATATGAACAATGTGAGTGAAAAGCCTGAGGCAGAAAGAAATATGATTGGTGCCAGGGCCAGTGAAGACACCGGCCTGCCTGGATTTAAGCATGTTGTCTGCCACAGTGCATGTGGATCCACTTCGATGAGATTGAGCAGGGGTCAGGTCTGAAACTAGACACACCCACTGGAGTGTGACAGGCCCATCAGCTGAACCTGGATGGTAGCCCCATCTGGTAGCAAGAACCCGGTAAATCTATAGCCCGAAGTTACAGGCAGCAATTAAGCAGGCCAGTGAAATAGCTGCATTGCTGACTCAGAAAGAGCTTCTTAGTGACGAAGAGTCCAGAAACTGCCAATAGTTGGATACAAACAGGCAGGCTGACAACCTGTCCCAGGAACAGAGGTCAGTCTCCCACCTCAAGGCTGACGTGTAACAGAGTAAGCAAGGGCAAGGTAGGGCCTCAGTCCTATAGAAACCGAGCTACTAAGTAAGTTAGCAAAATAGGAATTAAGACAGGGATCTGTTTCAAAACTTGGGATGTTAGGTAGGGAGTGGATTACTACAACAGGACTAGCACTAAGTTTGATGTCAACTATTTGGGAAAGAGAAAGAAACTTGAAATGGGTTTGATGAGTCCACATTTCATAGGGTGCTAAAATCCAGGTAATGAGAATTGTGCCCTCTACACTGATCTTCTCACATGGACATTTTCCTCATCCTTGGGCATTACCCCATGGGTTGGCAGTCTTATGCATGCCAGCTGTCTCAAGGAGAATATCTCAAAGGCCCTGAACTATACAAATGTAGAGCTTTAGAGTCAGAAGGATTTTTAGAGGTCATGTCATCTAACCTTTGAATTTTACAACTGAGAGAGAATCTCATAAAAATAGATATAGTATGGTGTATTTCAAGATAGGTTATTATTAATAGGAGTTTAATGAGCTCTGCTAGCTTGGTACAAGGCAAGTATAAAAACAGTTCTAGCCTTCATGATACTTGCCCTCTTGTTGCAGAGAACAGATTTACACATGTAAAACTATCATTGAACAAAACTCGGTGTAATAAGTATAATTTGTGCATCTGTTATTGTTATAGTGTGGTCTGTAGACCTATGCTGGTCTGAGAAGTGTTTGTACAAATAAATGCATAAACAGAGAGTAAGGCTTAGAAACTTTCACAGCAACTTGACAGGGTAATTTTATGTCTGTTAATCTAATCATTTTAAATTGTGCTTGTACTTGTTCTTGCTTTCATTTCAATTTTCTAAAATGTCATTTTATGTATTTTTTGAAAGTATTGGTCCATGATGGGTTGGAAATTTTAAAAGAAAAAAATAGTCCTTCACCAAGGGATGGTTTGAGAAGCACCAGCATAGACTCTAAGTGCATTAGGAGTCCAGAGAAAGAAAAAATCAATATAAGCATGAAGTTACCAGGCAAGAATAGAGCCTTGAATTCTGACAATGCTGTCATTATCTTAAGACATATTGGAAAGTTGACACAAGAATGTAATTGCTGTTCAACTCCATTGAAATAGTTTTGTAAAAAGTATTTTCCTCAGCTACACCCAAAAGTCCATGTAGAGAACTTCATATTTAATCCACTTAAATCACTGTATTTATTTCCAGGGATCTCAGTGCATAAAGAAGCACTTAGTTACTTTTTTTTTTAAGGTCAGCTAATTCTTTTCTTCCAAAAAAAAAAATTATCAATATTTACTTAAAAAGCAAGTGATCAAGAGATCCACAGTTAATTTCATCTTTTTCCTTTTGAAGTATGGTAGGGAAACATTGCCAGTCATGAGACCCATACTTAAAGAAAAAAAATTATCTGGGGAATTCCCTGGCATCCCAGTGATTTGAACTCGGTGCTTTCACTGCCAGGGCCCTGGGGTCAATCCCTGGTCAGGGAAATAAGATCCCGCAAGCCACAAGGCGCAGCCATAAAAAAGAAAAAAATTATCTGGTGTTATCATGCCACCACCAAAGTGACTCTAAGATTCTGAACAGCCATGAACTGATACCATTTCCAACACTGCTCAGTTGGTGGTTTTTTGCAGATACTGTTTTAAATCATTATATTTTCTTTCATTATTTTCAAGTGGATATTGTTAATTTGTTTGTGGGGTGGGATGGTGGTTTTCTTGTTTAAGGTTGGGGCATTTTGCCACCTGAATCCATAAAGGCAATGGCTAGAAGGAATGAAATGATTCAAAGGCAGCATACTGCCAGGTAATGTAACAATGTTGTTTTATTTTCTATTCATTCACTTGTTTGTTTATTTATTTGTTATATATATACTTTTCTATATATTCATTTATTGTATTTGTGTATTGTTTTTGTATATATTGTTATATTTGTGTTTATGTATTCACTGATTACACACACACACACACACACACACACACACACACACACACACACACACTGGTTACTTTCAGAAAGTATTCCAGGAATATTACAAAAAGAAACATATACAAACATGTACACAGGTTGTTTAAGGATAAAAACAAGATTAGAAATTACACAGTGAAGCTAAGTCTATAGATCACAGTAGCTTGTCAATGTCTCATAATCAAAATGCCTTGCTGTGATTCCTTTGAAATTCATACTGGCATTTCTGTCTTAAATGACTTCAGTTCTGCCCAAAGATAGGAGCCAAGCTTGCCAATCCCACTTCAGACTATGCCATTAGAGCCCAGATAGCCCCATGTCAACCTAAAAGTGGCCTTCAACAGCCAGGAGAAAGAAACACACAGCAGTGATGACTAGGGTATTGCTGTGGGCAAGAGAAAGCATCAGTCAACTTTTTCATCACTGAACATTAAGGGGTCCAGGTGATGACCAATAAGCAAAGTAAAGTAAGCAAAAATACCAGCAAGTCTTCCCCCCTTCTCCCTTCCCCCACCCTTACCACTGGCATTAACAGTTGAGACTTCCGTGTTTCTTGAGTCTCACTAAAATTGTACTGTAAGGTTTAAAAACTTCTTCCCCAAACTTTAATTTCTTTGAGGATTAATCTCTGGCAAGAAACTATGCTGTGCTGCATTCTCCCCATCCCTGCTGAGATTGCCATATCCATTAGAGACAACACTCTAAAGACTGGCCTTGGACTTCCATTGTGAGATTCAGCCAAACCCTTCACCTCTGATCTCACTCCAAACTCTCCTTCCCAGAGGCTCTCTGGGGGATTCGTGTTTACACCTAACAGACTTCAGATAAGTAGCATAAAGACTCACAAGAAAAGCAGAAGTGCTACAATAGGGAAGGCAGAGGGCCATTAAAATGATATTTCTAATGGTTTTCTTGGGTTTATGAAATATACTGTTTTGTTTTTAGGATGGAAATGGAAATGCGTGCCATTTACCAACACAGGAGAATAGAAAAAGTTAATTCCAAGGGACTCGCCGGCCTAGGGATACCATTCCTCTATGGCTTCAGTATCCCAGCTGGCCCAGCCACCGACCATGGCAGGAGCATGCTCCCTGCCAGGGACCTGCATGCTCACAGAAGCGCCCTGAGAAACCTTCAGGGAAACCCCATGCTAGTGGCAACTGGTCCACGCTTTCTAGAGAGCTTGGGGCAGAAATGTCGTCATCTCAGGAGAGGTACAGGGAATCAGAAAATTCTAGACAGTGACACCGAGAGTTCTAAAAGTCGAGTAGAACAAAAGCCCCTAGGCCAAACCCATGCAATTCCCTGTGAAGAGAATGAGTATGCAAAAGACCCAGAAACAGACACTCTCAACAATCACAAGTTGGGTGAAACCAAAGAAAAGCCATCTACAGCTCTTGCTCACACCTTTGGAGAGCTGGAGCGCAGCGATGGAAAACCCTGGGGAGCTCATAACACTCCCCTGGAAGAAAAGGCCTGGGACAATGGGAAAGAGAAGGCTTCAGAGCAGGTTTTGGCAGCCTGTGGTGAAAAGAATGGGGTTTACCCTCCAGTTCCTCGACCATCTCTGCCAGGTAGGTGTCCAGGGGCTAATCCTCATGAACCGCAGGTCATCAAGTTCCTGAAGTTATTACATGGTGAACTGTAACCACTGTGTTTCTTTTTATCCTCCTTTTTCTTAATCCTACTTAGAATTACCTCCTCTTGAAAAATTTATTACATCAGTTCCAATCAGCCATAACAGTGCAATGTATCTCTGTTTATGTATTGCTTTATAGAGAATTTTCAGCAAAGGCTAGGAAGGTAAATATGAGGAAGGATGGGAAAGCCTACCAGAATTTTTAATTAACATTTTAATTTAATTTTTAATTTAATCTAATCTCTTCAACACAAAACAGAGGGGCTTCCTGCTTAAAAGTGTGAATTCAGGGCTTCCCTGGTGGCACAGTGGTTGAGAGTCCGCCTGCCGACACAGGGGACACGGGTTCGTACCCCGGGCCGGGAAGATCCCACATGCCGCAGAGCGGCTAGGCCTGTGAGCCATGGCCACTGAGCCTGCGCGTCCGGAGCCTGTGCTCCGCAATGGGAGAGGCCATAACAGTGAGAGGCCCGCGTACTGGAAAAAAAAAAAAAAAAAAAAAAAAAAAGAATGAATTCAATCTCCCCTGTATTTAAGTGTAGAAAAAATAATTAAACAGAAGCTCTTTCAGTGCTCACTACTGCTATGATACTCTCTAACCTAAAAGTATTAACACACTATCCCCTGCCCCCAAAAGACACACTGAATAGTTTTCAAGAACTTCTTTAGATTAAACATATTTTAAAACTGGAACGTCTTTAGATAAAAATATTTTAAAACACAGGGATTTGGGTATGTGTAATCTAGCCACCATACCAACTGCTTCCCTGACAAAATATTAATTTGCCATTTTGACGAAGATGTAGCTAAATTCTCACATGGTTTAGAGAGCGTGATAAATCATGTAACATCATAGAACATGGTAGTATTAATCTGGAGAATGAAATCTACAGGGTATTTCTATTGGAATCTGAGAGAAGCTGGAACTTTGTTTTTATTTATGATAAGGTTGTCATTAAAGATCCTTTAGAGGAAGAAAAGGAAGGAGGTAGCTAAGCTTTTTTAGAAATCATCTCTCAGTAACTCTATCTTTTAAGGGGGTTACGTGTAGATCTATGTAAAGGGACTGCTCTGTGGTAATAGAACATGAGGAAATGACTGTAACTATACATGAAACTGTACTCTTAGCTTCCCCCTTTTCCCTTTTCCCACAAAATAATTTTCTTTCTGTTTTAAAGGAACACATGTGCTTCTTACAATCAAGGAAAATCTATCTTTGGATGAAGATATTCAGAAATGGACCGTGAATGATGTGTACAACTTCATTAGTGGCCTTCCAGGTTGTTCAGACTATGCTCAGGTGACGCAACATTTAAGTATTTTCTTAAAAGTTAGACACTTTGAAATATACTTCCTTCATAATGAGTTCTTTCGAACTTGATTTTGACCCCAGAGAGCATTCCTAATAATCTCTCCCTTTGTATGTCATTGGCTCCCCTGGAACAGAAGCCTCTGATTGGTGGAGCTTGCGTCATGTGCCCACACCCGAGCCTCAGGGGAGACTGGGAAAGCCAGTGTCTGGCTTTAGTTTCTGTCCCATCAAGGCTCCTGAGATGTGGAATTCTCCCAAAATTAGGAGGTTCAGAGGCCAAACATCCAAGAAGAATGAGAGATATCTACTATATTCCCTACTCATCCATTTAGCAAACATTTGGAGGCATGTACTTCTGTATCAGAAGTTTTAGGCTACTTATCATACATAACAAATATATACTTTATTCTAAAAAGGACAAGAAGGAAATACATCTGAAAGGTAGGAAATTAACTATTTTAGAATTCCATTTTTATGCTGGAGCAATATAAAAAATGCCTACACACATAATTTAATCTGGTAGATAAATACTATTTTTTATATTATAATGAACTATCAGGACAGTTAAAAAGTAAAACTAGCCTCACTTATATGGGAAAATTGGAGATAAAAATGGTGGGTTGCCAAGTTTTTGAAGTTTATGTCAGTGCTACATTTTCATGCATATAGTTTACTTTTTCAAGTGATTTAATAACACAATTCCAAGCAACAATGTGCCTACTAAATCTGGTATCACTATCTTTGGTTTATATTTTAAAGTAAAAGAAAGCAAGAAAAGGACATTATGATTTAACTACATCAAAAGTAACTGATGTTAGAGATAATTTTTTTCAGATCTCATTTTGTGATATTTTCTTCAGTGTAATGCTGTTAATTTTTCTTTTTTAATTTTCCTTTCTTTCTTTTTTTCTTTGTTTCTTTCTTTCTTTCTTTCTTTCTTTCTTTCTTTCTTTCTTTCTTTCTTTCTTTCTTTCTTTCTTTCTTTCTTTCTTTCTTTCTTTCTTT
>NC_041214.2:63375914-63425526 GCF_002837175.3 Physeter macrocephalus
CCCTCCCCTCTCCTCTCCTCTCCTTCTTCTTTTTCTTCCTTTGTTCTTTTTATTGGACCAATGGAAAAGTCATATAGAGTAGTGATTAAGAGTATGGCTTATGAAACCAGAAAGTACAAGTTCAAATCCTGGCTTTTCCACTTTCTGGACATGTGACCTAGGACAAATTGCCTCCCTCCTCGGTGTCTCAGTTTTTTCATCTGTAAAATGAGGATAATAGTATAATACATTTTCACAGGATTGTTGTAAGCATAAATGAGTGCCTGGCACTCAGTAGATTCTAATTTCATCATTACCTCAGAGGCTTCTAGAGAAAGCAGAATCTCAAGTTACTTATGAGGCAAGTTGTGTTCTTCAAGTCACCTACTTTGTCTTTTTGCATACCTGCTAAAAAATTTGTTCTGTTTTTTCCTATTCAATGAGTATAACCTTATTATTTTATTACTAGTCATTAACCATGAGTAAGTCACTTTTTAAATGTATCTATGACACTTTTCAAGTGGTACAATGACGTTACCAAATTCTGATAACCAGAAAGAAGCAACCCCATGTATAACGAACATTTGATTACTGACTTCTGATGGATTGAATCTGTTTGAACTCACTATTTTTAATCAGTCAGTGATTCACAGTCATAAAAATGCAGTTTATAATAACCACTCTTGTAATAAATAATGTTACATGCAGTTCATACTTTATAATCCCAAATGTCCCCTTATGGGTATAAAGAAGTCACATAAACACGAAGACCCCAAACATTGATGACTCATTATCTCTTACCAACAGGATGTTGGTGCTTCCTTCCCCACCCCAAGAAGTGGTACAGTTATTTCTAGGTGTTTCTCAAATGTGTTTAGGATCAAGTCCTGCTCTTGTTTCCTCACTAAAGTCAGTTCCCCTCCTAGCAATTGCTGGTGACCTCAACAGCAAGGGTGCCACTACACTGCTGGGCAAGACCAGTCTGTGTTCAGAGACAGTGCTCTGTACAGAAATGGGGAGAACCCCCCTGGATGCAGCTAGGTGCCGTCTGAGCGCAACAAGCTCTGAAGCAGCACTGCTTGTGCACAACTCTCACAGGAACCCTTGTCTGCAATGTGCCATCGGCTTTTACTCACAGCCCCTGGGACTACTCAGGGCCACACACCCTGTCCCCTTCTCTGTCCTCTTCTTACTCACCTCTGCCTTAGGTGCAGCAACCTCCCACCACCTACATTCTGCAGGTAGAAAAAGGAAATTCAGGAAAAAATAACCGCAGTGAAAACCCAAAGCCCCTTGCAAATGAAATCTTTTAAATAGATGTGAAGAGAGGATGGGTGGTTCAGCCATTTAGGGACATCCAGGATACCCTGTAACACATTTTTTTTGTTCAAAGTCAATGTCTAGTTCAAATAAGTCAGCAGTTAAAGTAGTCTCTCTAAAAATAAATGAAATTATTAAAAATACATGCATATTTATATCATGCACTTGGCCCAAACTGCTCTCATGAGAATGAAGTGAGGATATCTTCTGAGTGACAGAGGCATGTTCTGCATCCTTGCCTCAGGCCCGGGGTCCATCCACCATGACTGAAGGTTAGGCCCTCATGCATTTCAGGCCCTGGGTGCCAACCTACCTCTGTGTGAAAATGTATCTCTGTGATTTCTCCTTCTTTGGATGCTCTCTCATGGTCCCTTCACTGCTCACTGGAATCCCTACAAAGGAAAGAGAAATTAGGTGAATTTTCTACCATAAATATAGGTAACTATTTTTATCAGCACTCCTTTTTCTGATTGGTAGTGGGGTTAAGCAGGGAAAATTCTGGATCAGAATCATGAACTATACATTATTTTACAAGTTCTCTTAACAGGCAAGCTATGCTTTTTGGGCAACTCACTTAAGCTTTTCTGTGTTGTTTCTCTCATTTACAAAAAATCATAATAAGAGCGCCTACTCTTTATTGGCAACAGACTATGTGCCAGGCACAGTACTAAGTAAATTATTTAGATTGTCTTTTAAATTTAATCTACACCATACTTCTGCAAAGGAGATATTAACTCTATTTTGCAGCTGAGTAAAGCTGAACTTCAAGGTGGCTAGAGGACTGCTTAAAAAAAGGTGTGTGTGACTACAAATCTAGCTCTTTCCATTATAATTACTCTACATTGAGGATATTGGGCCATATGATTTTCGGCCAGGGGTACCTGGGGCCCTAGGAATTCTCAAAGGTGGTAGAAGGTATGCTTAAGTTATTCAAGATATTTCAAAACAACAAACAACCTAAGAAATAATCATACATTTCCCCAAAATAAGGCTACATAGACTAACCCACACTGTCCACTTTTTTGCTTTGGCCCAAATTAAGTTACTTATATTATCCATTCTACAATTTGATCAGTGAAAATAGGAAAAGAAATAATTACTTAATAAATATAGTTCGTAAATAACTAAAATCTGTTAGAACACAAAGTTCCTGGTACAGAAGTTTCCCAAGAAGAATCTAATTTTCTGCTGGTACTGAGGCATGCCCTCCGAGGCACGGAACACACACTGGAAGTGGGACAAATATGGTTCCTCTTCTCACGGAGCTTGTAGTCCAGAAGAGGGACACCGTAAGGGATTCCACATCAGCGTGACCATGCTGGAGAGGGCAGCTACGGGGCATGGTAGGAACACATAGGAGGGCCTTACGGTTTCCTAGAGGAAGAGGCATCGAAAGTGAGACCTAACAGTGAGGAGATTACCACCTGAGGGGGAACAAGGTGAGAGGCAGGCAAAGGAGGAATTTCCAAGTGAGGAACAGAAGCCAGAGAGAACTTAACATGGTTGGGATTTGAGAATAATTTTTAGTGGCCAGAGGGCCAGGGCCAAGGTGGGAAAGGTGAGGATGGTGGGATAGGGGACTGAAGAGGGAGAAGGGGCCAGGCCACAGAGACTTGAAGGATTGTGACTTCATCCCGGAAACAGTCTAGGTTTTAAGGAGTGGCGTGCTTAGCTTTATGTTTCAGAAAGGTCGCTCAGGTTGCTTTTATGAAAATAGGTTAAAAGAGGCAAGACTAGTGGGGAAGGCTTCTCGGATGAGCAATAATGGAGTTTGATCCAGGGTAGAAGCAGTGGGGTGGACAGATAAGAATCCTACCTAAGAGGCAGAATTGGCACGGTTCAGCTTCTAAGTTAAAGATATACATTAGGGAGCCTTCAGTATACAGAGACACTCACTGAAGCCAAGAGAGAGACTGAGATGAATCCGGAAGACCAAAGAGGACCTGGGTCAGAAGCCTAAGGGACTCTAACACATAAGGATGGACAAAGAAACAGTAGTCACAAAGGTGACAGCAAAAGAGAGGGCAGAGGGTACCCAGGAGGGAGAAGCCTCAGGAAGTCAAGGGAAGTGCATTTTCTTGAAGGAATAGTCAACAATGTCAAATGCAGCCAGCAGTGTAAGAAATATGAGGACTGAAAAAGATCTACATGTTTGGTAGAGTCACCAGGGACCCAGAGGAGAGCAGGTTTAATGGACTTGTGAGGGTGGAAGTCAGACTCCTTGAGACTGAGGAATGACTGGGAAGTAAGAACATGGAAACAAGGAGCATCAAAACTCTTGAAAAATTGGGCTGTGAAGGGAATGAGAGACCTGGGGCAGGATATAGAGTTGGAGTGAGGAAGCATTTCTGTATTTTCATCATTATTGCTTGTATAATGATGCTGGAGACTTGCTTAAATTCCACTGGGAAAGAGCCAGCCAAAGAGAAGAGACTGATGATGAGACGGGATTCTCTATTGTGCGGGGGCCTGGAGGTGGGAAGGGTGCCAACACTTAGCCTGTGTGGAGAGAGTACCTTTAAAGAGTGAGGGACCACTCTCCCCCTGTATCAGTACAGAGGAAGAAAATGTAAGCTTTTAGGTTGATTTGGGCAGAATTAGAGGAAGTTCTTATCTACTGGTTTGTTTGTTTGTTTTAATTAGGAAGTTACATGATCTGCTGAAAATGAGGGGGGATTCTGTGGGATCTAAAGTTTGAGTGTGAAGAAAGCTTGAAATAGAAAGAAAAGAAAGCTCATCAGTGTATGTAAGATTGCCAGGCAGTTTGAAGTTGGAGACTATAACATTACAGTACTACCAGTCAGCCTAGTTTTTTCTGCCCGTCTCCTTATCTGCCCAGAAACTTTGTCCACCAGCAGCCTTCCTAGTTTCTGGAAGAATGGGAGGCATGGTGACATCCACTACACAATCAGAACAAATATGTCCAGCGTGACAGCTCTCACCTGAGTTTTCCTCTTCTCCCTTTTACCACTCATCTAAGGCAGTGGACAGAGGCACTGAGTCTGTAAATGTGAGAGTCTGAAATTTGCCTGAAATAGTTTTTACCCACATCCCTTCACTCCTACTATTTGTCCATTCATTGATTTGTCCAGCAAGGATTATTGCATATCTTCTGTCATGGGCCAGGCACTGCATTACAGGTACACTGGTGAGTAAAACATGGGCTTGCCCTCAAATAATAACTATTCCAGGTTGGAATTGCATTCTATATACAGAGAATTACAATGTACTGCAAGGGTTGTTAAAGACTACAAACAACATGCTATTGGAGCACAGAAAAGAGGGTAACTGAAAATAAGAAATATTATGATTTTTTGTGTCATCCTCAAGCAGTCTTAATGTTTCCTCCAAAGCTAAAAATCTCTATATAAAACAAGGTCTTAAAAAAAAAGACATTTAAACAAAGTTGACATCTTTTGTGTTTAATAAGGTGTTTAAAGATCATGCAATTGATGGAGAAACTTTGCCATTACTCACAGAGGGGCATCTTCGAAGCACTATGGGCTTAAAGCTGGGGCCGGCACTAAAGATCCAATCGCAGGTAGGGTGATTTTTCGTAACTAAACATGTGTTAATGGTATGAAGCTTAAGAGAAATATGTTACCTTTATCTTGTTGTAACATTAACAATACCTATTTAACCTCTTTATTAAGCTTTTTCCCTCTGTGCTTGGGGACATGATAGAAGTGAGGGAACCTGAAAACTTTGGATGGGGCATTGGTACACGTTCCTAGTTTTGGTTGGGAAGGCACAAAGCAGTGGTGTGCTGGCCAATGTTTAACAACCTGCTGTCTTTAAAAATGAACCCCGATTCGTAGCATTTGTCCATTTCTGTGGTGTCAGTACTCCCACCATGGCTGACAAACTCCACATGCAGCGTCACTGAATACAGAATTGGGAAGAGATGCACCGCAGTTCCCCATTTCAGACTGTCTTCACCATGTGGCTAGCACAAGTGTAAACAACCTCAAGGGCAGAGATAATAATAAACAATTATAGTAAAATAAGTAGGTAAAAATAATTAAGTGATAAGTTTGGGGCATTTAATACTTTAGTTTGCAATATAATATATCTAATTGTAACTTTATATAATTTATTTATTTATTTATTTATTTTTCCTTCTTTTTTTCTCCCTTTTTTTTTTTTGCGGTACGCGGGCCTCTCACTGTTGTGGCCTCTCCCGTTGGGGAGCACAGGCTCCGGACGCACAGGCCCAGCGGCCATGGCTCACAGGCCTAGCCGCTCCGCAGCATGTGGGATCTTCCCGGACCAGGGCACAAACCTGTGTCCCCTGCATCGGCAGGCGGACTCCCAACCACTGCGCCACCAGGGAAGCCCTATAATTTAATTTTTAATAATAGCATTTTTAGCAATTAGCTTGCAAATTTCCTAAAAATATAACAATTGGTCTCAAGAGCTGGAACAATCCAGCTCCAGAGCACCACCTCTCATCACTACCTCCACTGCTTCATTCTGGACTAAGGCACTATCTTCTCTCGTTGGATTACTGCGTTAGCCTTCTAACTCTTCTCCCTGCTCTGCCCTTGCCCACCCAGAGCCTATCCACACAGCAGGAAGGAATGATTCTTCTAATACATGAGACAGATCCTGTCACTCTTCTGCTCAAATGTCTGCCATAGCTCCCCATTTCTTTCAAAGTCCAAGTCAAAGTCCTATATTATTTGCACTCCTCCCCACCCATCACCACCCTTGCCTTCCTGGCCTCATCTTCTGAGTCTCTCCCTGCCAGTTACTGCTTTTGTCAACTCACCTCTGGATGCTGTTTGAACATCTAAACAGGTTCCACCTTCACACTGTTACCCCTGCCTGCGATGCTCTTCCCCCAGCATCCTCATGCTTTGCTCCCTCACCTCCTCCATCTGTGCTCCACCATACCATCTCAATGAGGTTTGCTTGGTTCACCTTACTTAAAATTGCACGCGGCCCAGCCCCCGTACATACTACTGCTATATCCCTTTTTCTGGTCTTCTCTTTTTCCCCATAGCACCCATCACGTTCAGTCACACAATATAATTTATTTATTGGTTATATTTATATTTATTTTTGATTTCCCTCTGCCCCCACTAGAATGTAAGCTCCATTAGAGCAGAGATCTTTATCTGTTTTGTTGACAGATATAACCTTAGAACATGCAAACCCCATAATAGGTCAATAGTTATTCATTGAAAGAGTGAGTTTCCGAAAAGTCAAACCAAGAAGCCTCAACTAATTCTTTCAGAATTTATACAGTACTTTACTTATTCACAATACATGCCTAGACCAGGAGCTGAGTTTCCAGAATGTCCTTCAAAAACTTTTTTTTTTTTCCTAAATTTTCAGGGTAAAGAAGTTCTCTATTTCTAATGCAAATACTTCAGTGTTTCTATTGATGTTCTTTTTTTCAACTTCTTATTTTGGAATAACTTTAGATACAGAAAAGTTGCCAAGATAGTACAGAAAATTCACCTAGCTTTTACTAAAGTTAACATAATACATAATAGGGCCCATTTGTCAAAACTAAGAAATTAACATTGGTACAATATAATATTCACTTTTAAATGATTTATTTTTCTTTAGTGAGGATACTATACCTCTTGGAATACTTACAATAACACTGCAGTTTTTTTCTCAAATCTGATTTTCTTTGGCTTTGGTTTATCACTTTCGTTGGACTTTTTGTTCTGCTTTGTCCTTAGAATGTGGCCAACCCCAAGTCATTCTTAATCTTCTCCTCACTTGCTGTTAGCATTCTTATGCTCCCATCTGATATATATAAGTGCTTCCATGCAGCCCAGCTGAGCTATTATATCCCAGGCCCTATCTGCCAGCATAACAGGACAGGACTCCCACAGCAGCTGGGGGTAGGGGGGAGGTGGAGGGGGAAGGTCCAGCTGATGCCAGATTTTCAACCAAGCAGAACAGTTGTAGAGTCCTTGGGATAGGGAATTTCCAGGGGTCCAATTAAAGCAGGAAAATTGGAAGGTTCTGAGTAACATCTGAAAGTCCCAGAAGGTGAGCAGGCAGGAGTTCATCAGTGGATAACAAAATCTCAATCTCCAAAATGGGAATCAAGGGCAAAATTCCATTACAGCAAGAACTGCTAAGAAGAAGAAAACCTACCCTCCAGAACAGAAACGTAGAAGGTAGACCTGGACTGAGCACACAAGGAAAGGGGTAGGAGAAGAAAAAGTTACTGGAATTTGAGAAAGATATTACTAGAATGGAGGGAGCTGTGGGTTTGAGCTGTAACAATGTGAACAATATAGAAATCTCCTGGGTCCCACTTGGCATCAGGTTTGTGTAGGAGCCCGCTGGTTAGTACTAGGGCACCAAGTCCCAGCGCAGCCTTATTTATGTCTCAACACTAAGCCCACTGAAGGCCAGTTGTGTGCTAAGGTTCTAAAGAATTCCAGCCTCACCTGGAGAAGGACGGGCTGGGTCTTGGTAAAGGTGAAGTAGGGTGTCTGTGGGAACCCTTGTGGGACCATTGGGAAAGGAAGAGCTAGAGTGAACTAAGAGTGAAATAATTGTGTGTGCAGATGAACCACAGCAGAACCAAGAACAGGAATTGGTAAGCTCCTACCACCTTGATATGCAGTTTTACAATGTAAACACTATGATTCTAAAAGAAAAAGCCCACCACATCCTAGAATTGTGTCCTTCTAGATGTCCCATGCCTGAAATTACCTCAACCTCCCTGCCACCTGTGGCTTAGGAGAGTATGCTGAATTATTGAAAGAATTCATAGATGTAATTACTATATTTTGTCTTCTAAGGTATCTCAGCATATGGAAACTATATTCTACAAGAAAAGTCTTTCACTTCCTACCCACACGAAACAAGCATTCGATCAGCCAACAGATACAAACCCTCTTTTGGATTTTAATTCCTGGAGTGATACACTGGACATTCCTTGTTCCCAGGATATGATCATTCCTAAAAGAACTGAGCGAGATACTATGAGAAATTAAAACCCTCACGGAGCAAGAACAGTCTTAATCGGTTTTCTGAAAAGTCTGGCATATTCTGAAGGGTGTGCGGGAGTTTCCCAGGACCAGACGGCAGGCTCAGAGGGAGAGAAAGCCCACCCTCCTGAGCTCTCTGGGAGGAGGCCTTGCCCAGGCTTCCCGAAGTGACCTCATCACAAAGTGGCTGGAGGCGTATCCTTGGAAGCAAATGCTTAATGAAGGATAGAATTTGCAAACATCAAATTTGTATATATAAAGAGGTCTATTTCTTTTTTTTCTTCCAGTTTTATTGAGATACTATTGACATAACAGCACTGCATAAGTTTCAGGTGTACCACGTAATGATATGACTTAAATACATCATGAAACAGCTATCACAATAAGTTTAGTGAATATCTGTCATCTCTTATAGATACAAAATGAAAGAAAGAAGGTTTTTCCTTGTGATGAGAACTGTTAGCATTTACTCACTTAAGAGCTTTCATATATAACGTACAGCAGTGTTCATTCTATTTACCATGTGGTACATTGCATCCCTAGTACTTATTTATCTTACAGCTGGAAGTTTGTACCCTTTGACGACCTTCATTAAAGAGGTCTATTTCTGGGGCTTCACTGGTGGCGCAGTGGTTGAGAGTCTGCCTACCGATGCAGGAGACACGGGTTCGTGCCCCGGTCCGGGAAGATCCCACATGCCGCGGAGCGGCTGGGCCCGTGAGCCATGGCCGCTGAGCCTGCGCGTCGGGAGCCTGTGCTCCGCAACAGGAGAGGCCACAACAGTGAGAGGCCCGTGTACCACAAAAAAAAGAAAAGAGGTCTATTTATGATATATATATATATATATATAAAAAGAAAGCTATAGTTAGATGTTTCCACGAGGATATCTGTGCAGAAGCCAGAAGAGCTGACACTGAAAAACAGAGCTCCTAACCTGTCTTCACTGGCTTCCCATCCCCCAGCCCAGAGAGAGACAGAGGCAACCCGGTGGAGCCAGAAGGAGGAAGAAGAGAAAGTGAAGTGCCAGATAGAGAGAGGAGCTGCGCACAAGGCCCCACGTTTTCTCACTGCAGGCTCTCAGCCTGAAGGAAGCTGGAGAAGGGACGGGCAGGAGCTCTAACCTTAAAGCTCAGAGTTCGCCTTACTCAGCATTTTCCTTCTGATATGAAGCCATGTTATGACTAAAAACAACTGGAGGGCTCCTTATGACCTGAGAGGGAGAGGAAAGGGCATAGTGACCACCTCCTATTTCACCCAAGAGGTGGGGAAGAGTCACCTCCTCAAAGCAGTGCTGAACTGGCAAGATGGAGGGGAGACGATGACGGCAGCTTCTGCTCATGCCCCGTGGAGTCCCACTCTTTCAACTTCTCATTGAACAGAAAGACTGTGAAAGGATCCGCAGGGAGCTGATAAGCATTTGCTCAAGGAGGGCACTGGGTGACAGCGGTGTGAGGGAGACTTCTTACTATATGCCCTCTGGTACATTTTACATTTTTAACCATGAGAACGTATTTTCTGGTTTTTTGGGGTTTTTTTGCTTTTTTTGGGGGGTGGTACGCGGGCCTCTCACTGCTGTGGCCTCTCCCATTGCGAAGCACAGGCTCCGGACGCGCAGGCTCAGCGGCCATGGCTCACGGGCCCAGCCGCTCCGCGGCATGTGGGATCTTCCCGGACCGGGGCACGAACCCGTGTCCCCTGCATCGGTAGGCGGACTCTCAACCACTGCGCCACCAGGGAAGCCCGTATTTTCTGTTTTTAAAATTTATATTTAAAATAAACAAACTGGGACTTCCCTGGTGGTCCAGTGGTTAAGACTCTGAGCTTCCACTGCAGGGGGCACGGGTTCCATCCCCGGTCAGGGAACTAAGATCCCCCATGCTGTGGGGCACAGCCAAAAAAATAGAAAAAATAAAATAAAAATATAAACTGTGGTAGGCAGCTTCTAAGATGGACGCCAATTACCCCTGCTTCCTGGTGTTCATACCTTGTGTGATTCCCCTCCCCTTTGGGGTGGGCTGCAGTTACTACTCCTTTCTAAGGGATAGAAGATGGAAGACATGATGGGGTGTCACTTCTGTGGCTTCTGTCTCAGGTCCTCTCTCTCATTCTCTTTGGATTGCTCGCTCTGGAGGAAGCCAGCTTTTCTGTCTCCAGGCGGACCTGTGGAGAGGATGGTGTGACTGAATTTGGCAATAGATCTTCTGGGGCCTGCCAATAGCCACGTGACTCTTCCCCAAGTCAAGCCTTGAGATGACTATCCAGCTCCTGCCCACAGCTTGATGCAGCCTTGTGGCTGACCCTGAGCCAGAGGCTCCCAGCTAAGCCACTCCTGGATTCCTGACCCACATAAACTGTGGGATAATAAGTATGTGTTGTTTCCAGCCACAAATGGAATAATTTGTTTTGTAGCAATAGATTCCTAAAAAACAAATTGCATTGATAAACATAGATAGCTTGCTTCCCATGTTTACTTTTTGATTTGGAAGATGGGCTTTTGAAGTCATTTCCCCACAAGCCATGTTAATTTAGTTGATCTTTTCTTTCTTTCATTTTAAATGTGAAAACAGGGTTTTTTCCTGACATAAAATTATATTATACTATCAAACATGCTTGTGGACCAAAGAGGGAGTATTGGTAACTTTGAGGGGAGAGAATGAGAGAGAAAGAGAGAGAGAGAAAGGCCCAGAGAGAGAAATAATCCTTTCAAATTTCAAAATTTTAAGAACTATTTTGTCACATGACCTTTCACCTGCTGTAATTCCCAGCATATAAAAGTTTCACAAGGTGCCAAACGTGAGTTAACAGGTGTTATGGTGCAGGATAAAAAGAAAGCTTAATTAATACTGTTAGTGGCAAAGGGATCGTGGGATTCAATCCATTTGGTGGCTTTTGAATTTCTTTTCCCTGCTAAGTGAGTCAATTGAGTTGGTAACTGATTCACTTGAACAGATGTGTCTCAATGTTGCTCTAAGGAAAATGTTCTTATGCCATCCTGGCATGTACTATCACCAAAAAAAGCACTGTGCTTAATTTTAGAACCATGCATAAAAAGAGAACCACGTAAAGGAGTCTCTCCCCAGCTCTCAGCACTCTTCTTTGGAAGAAAAGGAGACTGAAGTTGCTTGTCCACACTAAGATTATTCTTTCCAGATTCATGACTCTAGGGTACCTTTTAACAAAAGACCCACTTTAGTAATCAAAATTATTTTGAAGGGTGAAAATTTTACTCATATTATCATATAGAAATAGTTTTTAACTCTTCTGCAAATTCAACTTTAGTCTTGATTGTACTGTGTACCCTTTGGGAGAATAAAATAAAGAACAGCAAAAACAACAACAAAATTCTCTCTCGTGTTTGAAAAACAATCACAATAAAAATGTGTTTGCTAAATAGGCTCTTCTGACTTATGAAACATTCTGTTTAGACAAGGGGAATAAACATCCATACAATGGAGTACTATGCAACTGTTCCTCTATGGAAGTATTAAACAGCTATTAAAAAGCAATAATAGAATTCAGATATCACCACTTTGCACCCCTAAAAACTAAAGGACCGACCTAAACAGTGATCATAAATGACTATTAACACCACAAAAAGAGAAACAAGCAGACATTATATGCCTCCTCATGGAAGCTTATGAAACTGTTATGAATATAGCAAAATCCAAACTGTGGGAAACTGTATAGTAGAAATGACCTGATTTATTTTCTTCAACAAATAAATTGCAAGGAAAAACAGAGAAAGGGAAAAGGGAAACCCATAGATTAAAAGATACTAAAGATTTAAATCACCCAGATGTAAAAGTTTTAGAAACAAGTGGTGATGATGGTGGTGCTACATTGTGAATGTTATTATTGCCACTGAACCGAACACTTAAAATTGGTTAAAATCACAACTTTTATGTTATATATATTTTACCACAATAAATTTTTTAAAGATTCATATCACCAATACAATTATTTGGATGCCTATTGAATATATTGTTAAAAAAAAAGAAATAATTGGGGAAATTTGAACATGATTGGTGATATTCACTTCTATTAAAGAATTATTGTCTGTTTTTTAGATGCAATAATAGTGACTTTTTTATTGTGGTAAGAACATTTAACACAAAATCTTTCCTCTTAACAAATATTTATGTGCACAATACAATATTGTGTAGCAGATCTCTAGAACTTAGTCATCTTACCTAAGTTTTTTTTTTTTTTTTTGAGTTCTTATCTCTTAGAGATGTATACTGAAATATGTAGAGATAAAATGATATATATTGGATCTGGGATTTGATTTTACCTGACCTACAATCTAATAAATTATCCACTTATTACTTTATGGAGCCTGGCAGAATACTCAAGACCCTTGGGTCAGAGACAAAGAACTTTATTACTCATGACACAATAAGCAGCACAAACATCAGCATATTTGTTTTGGGTCCCCTTGCTCTCAGTGCCACCGGGGTAACACAGATGGATGGCTGCACATGCAGTGGGTTGCCTCACAGCTGTGGAACACTGAGTTTGGGGAACTCACTAGTCCTATAGCAAACAGTAAGAGCAAGAGCAAAGACCTACTCTTTGTCCAGGGGTGGGGAGGAGATGTTACCTCATTTCTTAAAGTTACTGAGTACACAATCAACCTTGAGAAATGGGCCTGGTAAAAGCAGTCAGGGCCTTGCCATCTTGGTCCATCCAGCAAGATCTGTAGGAACATAAGAGGCCCAAAGAAGAGTATCTCTCCCAACAATATCATGACATGAATTTGCTTCAAAAAATCCATTGAGGGCTTCCCTGGTGGCGCAGTGGTTCAGAGTCCGCCTGCCGATGCAGGGGACGCGGGTTCGTGCCCCGGTCCGGGAAGATCCCACATGCCGCGGAGCGGCTGTGCCCGTGAGCCATGGGCGCTGAGCCTGCGCATCCGGAGCCTGTGCTCCGCAACGGGAGAGGCCACAACAGTGAGAGGCCCGCGTAGCGCAAAAAAAAAAAAAAAAAAAAAAATCCATTGAGAAATGAGGGTTTGGTAAGTCAGTGGGAGTATAGTGAAACAAGTTTGGCCATGAGTCGATACTTGTTGAAGCTGGGTTGTGAGTATATATAAGGTCCACTGTACTATTCACCGTTTTTTTGTATATGTTTGAACTTTTCCACAATAAAATTTTTAAAAAATCTGTTTACTAAAGAGTTATACAATATGTATGGATTCCAATATTTTTTAATAAAATAGAATATGCAAAAATACATATTTGTTATTTTTAATTTATGGAATAGTTTGTTCTGCCCAATAATACTAAGAATATACTTCAAGCAAATGCCATTCTTCATTATGGTAAATATATACATTGTCATCTCATTACAAATATATGAAAGGTCCGTTTTATAGAGAGTTGTAGTCAATTTACTGTACTTTTCCAGCCTGTCCTCTGCCAAATGAATGTCTCTTCACATAAGCCAACAACATGAGGTCCAAGGTCTTCGATGTATCTGCTAAGAATCCTGAGATGTCATTGTACAGCTGTGAAAAGTTAATCTCCCCAGGAAAGGTAAGAGTTCACTTGAACATCATTGGGTACCATTTTGAAAAAACCCTGAATGCTTTTAGGTTGTGCATATATATTTTTTAAACTAAACTTCTAATGTATTTCACCACTACCACTCTCATTCCCTAAGAAATGGCTCATTCCCTAAGAGGTGGATTTTATTTTGCTAGTTAGAGTGACAAAAAGTTTACTGATTGTTTAATTGAATTAGATTATTATTTCTTTCATTTTGCTAAGAAGTTATTCTCATCAAATAAAACAAAAGCAGGGACTTCCCTGGTGGCACAGTGGTTAAGAATCCTCCTGCCAATGCAGGGGACACGGGTTCAACCCCTGGTCCAGGAAGATCCCACATGTTGCGGAACAACTAAGCCCGTGCACCACAACTACTGAGCCTGTGCTCTAGAGCCCGTGAGCCACAACTACTGAGCCTGCGTACCACAGCTGAAGCCCCCACGCCTAGAGCCCATGCTCTGCAACAAGATAAGCTACTGCATGGATCTAAAGTCTGTCATATAGAGTGAAGTCAGAAAGAGAAAAACAAATACCGTATGCTAACACATATATATGGAATCTAAAAAAAAAAAGAGAAAAAAAATGGTTCTCATGAACCTAGGCGCAGGACAGGAATAAAGACGCAGATGTAGAGAATGGACTTGAGGACATGGGGAAGGGTAAGCTGGGACGAATTGAGAGAGTAGCACTGACATACATACACTACCAAATGTAAAATAGCTAGCTAGTGGGAAGCAGCTGCATAGCACAGGGAGATCAGATGGGCTTTGTGACTACCTAGAGGGCTGGGATAAGGAGGGTGGGAGGGAGACTCAAGAGAGAGGGGATATGGGGATATATGTATACATAAAACTGATTCAGTTTGTTATACAGCAGAAACACAACATTGTAAAGCAATTATGCTCCAATAAAGATGTTAAAAAAAAAAAAAGCCACCGCAATGAGAAGCCCGAGCACCGCAACCAAGAGTAGCCCCCGCTCGCTACAACTAGAGAAAGCCAGCACGCAGCAACGAAGACCCAATGCAGCCAAAAATAAATAAATACATACATAAATTTATAAAAAACAAAACCAAAAGCAAGGATCTCAAATACCTTGTTACTGTAAACAAATTTATCACCTTTTGTCTTAGTTCAGGCTGCTATAATAAAATACTATAGACTGGGTGGCTTGTAAACAGCAGAAGAGTATTTCTCACAGTTCTGGAAGCTGGAAATCCAAGATCAGGGTGCCGGCACGGTCAGGTTCTGGTGAGAGTCCTCTTCCAGGTTGCAGACGGCTGACTTCTCATTGTATCCTCACATGGTAGAACTCAGAAAGCTGGAGCAAACTCTTATGACCCTTCTTAGAAGGGCATTAATCCCATTCTTGAGGGCTCTACCTTCATGACCTTATCACCTCCCAAAGGCCCTACCTCCTCATACCATCACATTGGGGGTTAGGATTTCAACATGAATTTTGGAGGAACACATTCAGTCTATAACACCTTCATAGGCCCATTTTCTGTTAGTGTTCTCTCAACATTCTTGGGTTCTTTGATGTCTAAAAAATTATTCGGCAATCTCAGATGCCCTTCTGTGTCTTTTAGGGGTAGGGGAAATTGCCAAATTTCTGAACTTTTTTTTTCACAGTTCCACTCCTATATAGAGAAGAGCTAATTTCACTTCAAAAAGGATGTTTCTCTCCTAATAGGCTGGGCCACGAACTGCCTTGAATCACAGACTAGAAATGCCTTTCAACTGCACTTTGAACACTGCAGAATGTCCTGTGGAAGCTAGAAATTTCAGTGCTTTCTATATGGGCCAGGTAGATAATTTGCTGAACGCTCAACTTGTTTTTTGACATTTGTGAGACTAATCCAACTAGTTTTGTAAAGGAAGCACAATATTTGTTGGAGTTATGTCAAATGCAGTGCTGTGTTTTGCCTGATAACAGAACTCGGCTGCAGTTTTTTTTTTTTTACTTTCAAAACAGGTATGATAAGTGTTTATGAAAAGCATTTGTATAATTTAATAAATAGTGGGAAACAGTTCCCTGATTTTTTCAAAACTTCAGTTGCAGACCTCTACTATGGCAACATCTTTTTCATACATTTAGGTCCCCGGACACTGAATAAATAGAAAAAGCTTCATTCCAAGCTGCAGAAAGAAATTTTGTCCATGTTAGGTTTTTTTTTATGAATTAGATGATGATCAGGTGGTTCATTGTGTTAATGAGATTGGAGTTATTATTGTAGTCTAATAGTTGGTTTAGAATCCTTTAACACTCTGCTTTTCCTAAATTATCATCTTGGCTCTTTATGCTTTAACACCAGTGGCTACCACTAAAACCACTCATTTAATTGAGTAAGCAAATAAATATTCACAGCACAGGAATCAGAATGAACCATCCAAAATCTGGTTGTATAGGCTGAATATAAGAAAGATATCAACAATTCCAAAGAATAAATCTATAAAAGGCAACATTTTTAGTCCTGGGAGAATATGAAAAAAAGTCTTTATTCCAGGCCTGATGACTGCTCCCATGCTAGAGGCATAAAAAAATCATTATTCACCAGCCTTTGTCTACACTCACCAACTCTTTAGGTAAATCATGTACAGAATAGATTCTAAGCATTGCTTCCCTCATAGAGAACTTTGCAAAGTGAATGGTCTGATTAGGCTACTTCTTATAATTACTATCCCTAAAACACTTGTTAATTCATAAATCAGGGCTTTCTTTTAAAATTTAGGATGAAGAATAACAATAAAATGCAAGCATTCTTGTGAAGACTCACTTTTCATGTTTGAAATCTTTAATTTGAAATAATAGTTTTTTCAATTATCTTCTTTTAGGGTGGTGTATCAATTAGGATATTTTATGATGCAAATGACAGAAAACCCAATTCAAACTGGCTTAAACTATAAAAAGGAGCTTGTTGGATCTTGTAACTAAAAAGTCTAAATGTTTGGCTTCAGGCGAGGCTTATCCAGTGGTTCAAATGATGTCACCAAGGATCCAGTTTCTCTTTGTGCTGTCTTCCTTTGACTCCAATGTTAAGTTCTATAGAAGTGGCTTCTGAGCAGTTCCAGGGCCTCTTCTCCGGATAGTGAAATGCCTCTAGCAGTCAAGACCTAATATTCTCAAATCACAGGATAGAAAGGAAGAGCATGTCTCTTCTAATAGATTCAAACTCCTGGGAGTGATTGATTCCTTTGGCTCCTGTGCCCAGTACCTATGAGCTGGATACAGATTGGTTCATCCCTAAAGCCTGAATTTGTACGTATATTTTAGCTCCTTAATTTTGTTTTTCATTTGTAATATCTCATCTCACTCTTTTGGGTATTAGCCCCTTGAAAGCAACTATGGAATCTAAATTTCTTGCACTATTTCAGAGTACCCACAACAATGAATGCTCAACAAATGGAACTGAATTATATGTAGCAATGATCATAATGATCATTCTTTTATTTATGCACTGTCTCTAGCATCCCAAAGTACTTTGTAAAAAATATGTTAGAGTCACAGGATGATGAATGTTCTCCATTGGGAGTGGGAGGAAAGATAAGTTAGAGTGTTTACTTAGTCCTTGGGTTACTTTCCTGCAAGTCTGCTTTCCTCATAAAGCCCACAGCTCCTGTCAGGCAGCCCTCTCTAGAAACAACAGCTATGGCCCTTCCTAAGTTCTGGATTGTGGGAAACCAGCCCCTCCTCTTGTCATTTCAGGCTGGGGGATGGAAGGGTTTCCTGCTATTGCTAGTTCTTGTTGGTTTCCCTTAACCCCACTCACACCTGTGTAATTGGTCCTTCATTAAACTCTCCTCAATTATCTGGTTGAAGGGTGCCATTTATGTCCTGCCAGCATCCTGACTTACACACACATACACTATTAGAAAATCACTCAAACTGCCTTAAATCATCAATGGAATTTATTGAATCATGCAGCTAAAAAAAAAATGTCTTGCTTCAAGTCAGTGCAGTGGCTCAAATGACGGCATCAAGGCAATTAGAACTGGAAGAAACTTTATTAATCAGATTGTTATCTTGATTATAATATAATTATATTTGTGTGCAGGAGGGATGAAAGGGTTTTTTTTTGTTTGTTTTGTTTTTTTGGGTTTTTTTGCTCCGTTTTGCACTAAAGAATAAGGAAAATAGTTTACTGGCCCAGTTGTTTCTGAATCCTGTGTTAGCACTCTGTAAACATTTGAGATAAATAAATGAGAACTTTCAGAGGCCAAAAGCAAAACTAACTCCACAGAACTATATGGAACCTAAAGGAAAAATAATTGCTTCATCATTTTTATTTTTGCACATCATTAACTCTTTTATTCACAGTACCTGACACAGTCCTTACAGGGTAGGTTCAGTAAACTGATGGATGATGGAAAGTAGTGACTGACTCTTTTCTCTCACATGATGCTGGAGATGGTATAGCAACTGATGTACCTCTCTGTTCCCAAACACTTGCTGGCCATTCCTGCCGATTTCGTATAGTGGAGAGACTGCGGAAGACCAAGGGCACTACTGGTAAATGATTTATAGTAACCAAGGACAGAGAAACATACACTAGTTTTAATTTTTTCAAATAAAAAGACTTTCATTCTGTACACAGTATTTCCAATAACACTATAATGTCAAAGTTAAAGAACAAGATAACATAAAGTATGCTTAAAAGTTTCCTGTTGTTTCAAGCACTTTGTTTTTCCCTGTGAACAATGGACAATTGTGCCTTTAAACTGAAATAACTTGTATGAGATTTAACACAGCTGGCTTTCTCTCAAAAAAAAATTCATCTTTTACACTTTCTAAGTTAGGAAAAGATTATTTAAATGTTTTTGATTCTTTCATTTATTTCTTTTTTAGGTAACCAGTGAGTGTGTCTCTATTGTTCCATGCTATGCCAATGACAGCAGTTTGTCCCTTATTTAGCATGGACAAGTATAACAATCAAGAGAGTAATGTGACCGTGAGAATTAATGCAAAGCACTTGCTGCCCAAGAGGCAGTAGCTGGGGTAAGATAGGGCCATGGGAATACAAGAACAATCCCCTCCTCGTCCATGCTCCCACCCAGCCAGGGCTTCCCAGAAGCCAGACCTTTGGGGGAGGTGAGAGACCACCAAGGACACTTCAACCATTGCCCACTTGGCTCTCTGAAGAACCCACACAGCATGTCTTAGTCAATTTTTTAAATTAAAAATAACTTTTTTCCCTATTCCAAAAGCAATGCATGTTTATTATGCAGAATGTAAACATTTAAGATTAACAAAAAAAGAAAGAAAGAAGAAGGTATGAGAGGGTAGCCTTTAATTACCCCTCTTAGGAATGACCATGGTTAACATTTTGGTGTATACGCAAAGCTCACTCACTCCTTGTCTCCCTCTCTCTCTGGGATTTTACTATAAATATCCTTTTGAATATCTTTATACACCATTAATTTTATTCATCTTTTATTCCTCACAGAACCTAACACAGTCCTGCATGAGGAGGTATTCAATAAAAGGATGAATGGCTGAATGTCCAAATCAGCTCCTTTTATTCATATGCTGCTGGAGGTTAATATAGCAACTGCTACACCACTCTGTTCCCATGTGCCTGCCAAAGGAGTACCAGGTATTGGGACTTATCTGAAACCATCAAGAAATCACAGTATTTGCTAACTCCACTAGAAAACCCCTCCTTAAAAGGAATGCTTCACAAGTGACAGAGCCCTTAACTTGGAGCTAGAAGATATAAGTTTGAATTACAATTGGTCATTTTACTTCTCATTTTACTTCCTTAAGCCTCCATCTTCTAATCTGTGAAATGAAGGCATTGACCTATGATGTATAGGATCCCTAGCAGTTAATATTCTATGTTATCTATATATGTCTGTCTATCTATCCATCCATCCAACCAAACATACATACATGTATGTGTGTATATATTTTTTTAGTGAAGAAAGGACCCAGGTACTAGGCCTTGAGGTGCTAGTATGACAAAATCTGGTTTTGTCTGCCTGTTTTGTAAAAACTGAAAGTCTTATAGGAAACCCAGCCAACATGCTTTTCCATGCCCACAAACACTCTCTGTGGCTAAACTGGGAAAATCAAAAGCATGAAAACCAAAAAGAAAAATAGAAAATAATGAAAGCATCTCTCTACATGTGGCTTTTATTAATTCTCAGATGATTGTTGTATTCTGTCTGAGGCTCCCTTTCTTGTTTCATAGCTTTACACTCTGTTGTGTCATTTTCAAAATACTCCCTCCCCCCATTTCCAAGGTTACAAGCAGAGAATAGCTCTTCACTGAACTGTGAACAATGAGCTCTGTTTGGTAAGAGAACTTGACAACTGAAGCAAAAGAAATCCTAATATCAAAACAGGTTGAGACAGGAAAATGATTAGTAACTCAAGTGTCTGGGTAGAAAGGGAGTATGAACTATCACCACCTACCCATTCCTTCCCGTCAAGCTCGGAGCCATTTTAAAACCCCATACCAATTCCTGAGAGCATTTAAGAAATGATGTGTTTCCAACATGTTCTGGCTGATGCTGAGGGCTCCTTCCCACATGTGCCTCTTCACCCTGCCTAAGCAGAGGGGATGTTAAGCATGGTGGAGGGGACCAGAGGGAACCATACTTAGAAAACCCTGCCGCTAGAAGTTTGTCCACGCAAGCGCACCGAGGCTTTTGGAACTCACCACCTCCAGAGTGTTTGCTTTTTCCAAATGATCAATCGGAACAAGTTTGTTCATTCCTAATACAGGTGAAATGCACCCAATTCTTACTCACTTCTTCTAACTTGGGACATTCTGCCCCTATGCTTGTAGCACCACCGTGCTAAGCCTGGCTGGAAGTGTTGTCTTTGATTCCTAGGGTCTAGGCCAGGCCTTGCTGACCCAGCTATCACTGCTGTGGCCCCCAAATGGGAGATGGGCCCTCCTATCCCTGCAGTGGTGGGGAGCCACTGCTGCTTTCACCTTGGCTAATAAATGCTGCTCCTCTTCCTCCTTCTTTTGCTTTTTCAACTTAAATTTTTTAGTTTAAGAAAAGTAGTGCATAGGGTCACATGGCTCAAGAGGGTAAACCATGAAAAACCTCTGTTCCATCCCTGTCCTCCAGCCACTGATTGCCCTCCTGTAACAAGCAAAAATGTACGTCTATTTTTTCACCCTCTTTTTATGCAAATATTAACATACTACGTTTGAGAGGGTTTTTTTTCATGTAACAAAATATTACACTGTTGCCAGCAATGAGTGAGTGCCTGTTATTCCAGATCTCAACAATCCTTTTTTTTTTAAGTTGAAATACAGCTGATTTACAATGTTGTGTTAGTTTCAGGTGTACAGCAAAGTGATTCGATTTCATATATATATTCTTTTTTAGATATATATTCTTTTTTAGATTCTTTTCCATTATAGGTTATTACAAGATAATGAGTGTACTTCCCTGTGCTATATAGTAAGTCCTTGTTGGTAATCCATTTTATATTTAATAGCATGTATATTTTAATCCCAGAGTCCTAATTTATCCCTCCCCCACACACAGTTCTTTTCATTAATACACTAAGCAACTTTTACCAAGGGTCACACTAAAGCCAGAGGTCTGTGTTCTACATCAGAGGTAAGTGCTACATCAGTGATCTAAAATCTATACCTCCTCTGAAGCTAGCACTCTGTTTGGGTCTGGCTTACCAGATCAGGCTCCTTTTCCTCTTATCAGGAGCTCCCATTGCTCTCATGCCCCACATTGTTCCTTCCCAAACTCTGGTCCCCATGAGGACCACATCCATCACACATGTTGTATATACCTTCACAGAGTTCAAGGTCTTTTTCTTGGAAAGATGTTCAGCCCCAGTGCAGATCCATGGATGCAAACAGCTTCATAGTGAGAGATGAATCTTCTCTATGATCCTCTCTAAAAAACCATACAAGTTCTTTTCCAGATCAGCCCCAATGAAAAAAAAAATCAGCTCCTCAGATATCACAAAACGAAGCAGTTCCTGGCGGGGTGGGGAGGGGGAATGGAGATTACAGTACCCAAAGGTCGTCATATTAATTCTCATTCACAAACCATTCCTAACTGATGGTCTCTAGAGAGTCAAGCCAAACTGATAATTTTAAAAGTAAATAAATAGTGGCTGTATCAATTTACATTCCCACCAACAGTGCAAGAGGGTTCCCTTTTCTCCACACCGTCTCCAGCATTTATTGTTTGTAGATTTTTTTTGATACAGCCACTATGCAGAACAATATGGAGGTTCCTTAAAAAACTAAAAACAGAACTACCAGATGATCCAGCAGTTCCACTCCTGGGCATATACCCCGAGAAAACCATAATTCAAAGAGAGACATGTACCACAATGTTCATTGCAGCACTATTTACAATAGCCAGGACATGGAAGCAACCTAAGTGTCCATCAAAAGATGAATGGATAAAGAAGATGTGGCACATATATACAATGGAATATTACTCAGCCATAAAAAGAAACGAAATTGAGTTATTTGTAGTGAGGTGGATGGACCTAGAGTCTGGCATACGGAGTGAAGCAAGGCAGAAGGAGAAAAACAAATACCATATGCTAACACATATATATGGAATCTTAAAAAAAAGGTTCTGAAGAACCTAGGGGCAGGACAGGAATAAAGACGCAGACATAGAGAATGGACTTGAGATACAGGGAGGGGGAAGGGTAAGCTGGGATTAAGTGAGAGAGTAGCATTGACATACATACACTATCAAATGTAAAATAGATAGCTAGTGGGAACCAGCCGCATAGCACAGGGAGATCAGCTCAGTGCTTTGTGCCCACCTAGAGGGGTGGGAGGGAGACGCAAAAGGGAGTGGATATGGGGATACATGTATACATATAGCTGATTCACTTTGTTTTACAGCAGAAACTAACACAACATTGTAAAGCAATTATACTCCAATAAAGATGTTAAAATAAATAAATAGTAAATAAATGAATGAATAAACTATTTCTTACAATATTATTCCAATTAATATATGTAGAAGGAATGTTGACAATAGAAAATCAGCATTTAGCAACAGAAATAATTATTTCAGGCAAAGATAATTAATGAGTGCTAAAATGAGTGGGCAAAAATATGATGAAAAGCAGAATATTTACATAAAGTATCCTCTCTTAGATGCTAATTAATTTCAAAGGGAAGAACTGTAACTTGACAGCAGTGAAACCTGGCAGATGCCATCTTAACTAAGTGATCAAGGTTAGCATCACCAGTGATGGAACACATCAACTATATTCCTCCTGATAGAATGTACTGAGCAGGGCACGATGTCACTTCTGTGACACTCTTGCCAAAAATTCATAACCTGAATATAATCATGAGGAAACATCAGACAAACCTAAATGAGCAACATTTTACAAAATAACTGGCCAATACTCTTCAAAGAATCAAAGAAAGGCAAAAAAAAACCCTACTGTTTCATTGTCATGAAAGACAAAGAAAAACTGAGGACTGGCCCAGATTAAAGACTAACAAAGCATGAAAACTAAATGCAGTCTAAGATCTGGGATTGAATCCTGAGCAAAAAAAGTAGTAGGACATGACAAAATTTGAATAAGGTCTGCAGATTACTTAGTAGTACTCTGTCAAGTTAATTTCCTGTTTTGAAAATGGTACTGTGGTTACACAAGATGTTAACGTTTGTAGAAGCTGGGTGAAGAGTATATGTGAATTCTTCTATTTTTTTCAACTTTCTCATAAGTATGAAAGTATTTCAAAATGAATAGTTGAAAAAATTAAAAATAAATTCTAAAAAACATGGTTGAGAAAAATTCACTTATTATAATATTGGTCTGTGGACAGAGTAAAAATTACATATTAATTAAAAGAAATATCTTCACTCTTGAATTTAAGACTAGACAAGCAAGCTTTTTCTTTGATTAGTCATGTGTAGAATTATTCAGGCATTTCTTAAAGTCACACTCTAAACTCTCAGCATATACTTTATTACCAAAAGTTGAAGTTCAGTATAGCAACTGTACGTAAAAGTACTTAGATAATCTTGGTCTGTCCTTGTCACAATATCAATAGACCTCTGCTGGGAACTGTTTTATTATGACAACCGAGCACTAAATTCACTAATCTTCAGGTCCGCAATTCCTGGGTGTATAGAAGAAGAAAGTTTTCCATTTGGCAGATGAAAAATCAAGACCCCCAAATCCCTCTCCTTAGGAAGTAGAGCTTAGGAAAAGAGCCTAGTACTTTTTTGCTGTTTGCTCTGAAATATAGCACTTTAAATGCACTGAGTTCATTTCCAGTGGGGTTAGGGGTGACCCTGCATAACTCAGAAGCAACCTGTAGGGGAAAAAAAAAAAGGCAAGTGCAGTCATGGGAAGCAGAAGATTTTACATGTCACATAGGAATATAAAATGTTATATTTAGTAGTTTCTTATATAGATATACAAAAAAATTGAATAACTACGGGGGGTAGATCCATAATTACCACAGCCTCCACCAGATTATTTAGATAATTACCTAAAAGTTAACATATCTACTCCATAAGATTTACTGGCCTTTTGTTCTTTTCATTTCGGAGAAATCAGCATTACTGGACCAGTTCTTGAGCACAAGTGCTGTCTGAAAATTTTCTGAGGCCAATATAATGTGAACAAAAAATTAATCAATAGTTGATCTAAAAAAAAGAAATGGAAAATTTTATTTGAGCCAAACTGAGGATTATAACCAAGGAGACAGTCTTTCAGAAAGGTCTGAAGACTGTTCTGCCCATTAGAGATCAAAACACAGTTATATAAGTTTTTGAGACAAAGGGTTATATGTCAAATGACTATTGACAATTTACATAATCCAGACCTACACATACAAAGCAAGTAGTAGGTCATGCTAACTCTTTTTGGTTTTTTTTAAATTTATTTTTTTGCTGCATTGGGTCTTCGTTGCTGCACACGGGCTTTCTCTAGTTGTGGTGAGCAGGCGGTTACTCTTCATTGTGGTGCGTGGGCTTCTCATTGTGGTGGCTTCTCTTGTTGCGGGGCACAGGCTCTAGGCGCACAGGCTTCAGTAGTTGTGGCACGTGGGCTCGGTAGTTGTGGCTCGTGGGCTCTAGCGCGCAGGCTCAGTAGTTGTGGCACATGGGCTTAGTTGCTCCATGGCATGTGGGATCTTCCCGGACCAGGGCTCGAACCCATGTCCTCTACATTGGCAGGCAGATTCTTAACCACTGCGCCACCAGGGAAGTCCCATGCTCGTTACAAGATTAAGAAGGAATGTTATTTCCTAAGGAGGGCTGGTTAGTGCAGATCCACAATACACACTAAAGGGAAGGTAGGAAGCCCAAACCAGCAAAGAAAAATTTTTATGTTTAAATTTTTGTCTTGACATAAAATATGAATTTTATTTAATCAACAAGAAGAAAAAATGTTAGGATTTTTCTCCCAATCTGCATGTGAGGTCCAGGTCTAGATGCCCTGGTTTTCTTGGCCCTCCTGACTTCAGGTTCCATGAATTCTGTGCCAATTGAACTTCTGTTCTCACCCTTGCCATCCCTCTCCTCTCTTCCCATCTTCATAGATGTTGGGTTTAGACAGAAAACAAGCTCTAGATATATTAATAACCTATGAGGTTTAGCTTTCTTTCCTCGTCCAAAAGGTTTTAATGTGGGGGATTTTTTGCTTTGTCAAACCCTGTATTTTCTCTCAAATTGCTGGGTTGGAGGTAGGTTGAGAAGGTGGATCCTTATACGTCTCTGTTCTCAGGTAAGACTACTATTATACAGGACACCAAGCACAATGACTGAAAGCTAGAGTCTCTCGTCTTGCACAAGGAAGTGCTTCCTCCATCAAATCTAGGGAAGCTTATTAAACCGGTTTCTTCTAATTTCATAGAGGACTATAGAGATAATAGAGGCCATGGATATAATGAAGACTTAACATAACTTTGTCCGTCTTGTAAGTATATTTCTCTCCATTTACGAAAGCTGCAGAGGATAAGGACTATGTCATTGTCATCATTCGTTATTTACTCCATTGACACCCATTCACACTAAGCCAGGCTGGACTAGATATTGAGAACAGCAGAATAAGACATAGTACCTGCCCTTAAAAGGTTCACAGTCTGGTAGAAAGAAAAACAACAAATTATACTATTTGTTGTTTAAATTGTATTTTATATATATATATATAAATAATTTATATAATTATTTTACATATAAATATATTAAAACTATATTAAATTATACATACTATAGCACTGATTGTATGAAATGTTGCAGAAACCCAGAAAAAGGAACAGCTGATTCTACTGAAGAAAGAATTCAGGGAAGGTTTCACTGTGGAAGTGTTAGGTTTCCTGACCCTTGAAGGATCTGCCAAGTGAGAAGGGGAAGAAAAAAATAGGAAACATGTGGGTATGAAAAGGTATTTGGCAGGATGGGGGAGTAGGAGGAGAAGTGTGGTCTCACAGTACTAAAGATGAAGCAGGAAAGGAGTGAACCAGGTGATTCTAAGGAAGAAGATGATGATGGTTGGATATGGTCAGCTGGCACATGGCAAAGGATAGAAAGCTAAAGTCTTCATTTCTCAGACTCCCTTGCAGCTAGAGTCTGGTTCTAATTCAATGCACTGGTTGTATATCAGAAGGACAAAAGTGATGAGGAAGCCATCTTTCTGCTGCTGGCTGGCTTTCACTTTGCTGGCAAGCAAGGTCATGGAGACACAGGGTTCTTCTACAGCTCCAGTATTCAGCCTTGATTGTGGGAGTTAAGAGGCAGTTGCAGCAGTACTGGCAACAACTTCTGATGCTGGCTTCCTGACAGGTTGATCACAGCTATCTGGTAATTTCCTGAACTCAGCGTTGCTATTGTGGACTCCTCACTCCTCCAAAGTAGAGATTCCCCTGAGTGGTTAGTTCTGCAGGGTCTGACAGGCCCAGGCTTGATCCTGCTCTTGCAAACTTTCAATGATTTTGGATAAACAGAAGTTTTGCTTTGGCAAAAGAAAGGGAGAGGGGTAATGTGCCTCATTTGGGTGAGAAATAAAAGTCAAGTGACAGGAATGAGATTGCAAATTCATAAGGAAATCAGAGCAAGAAGTAGCCAGGAGAAACTCCCCACTACTACCATCAGATATAAGTGTGGTGATGAGAAGAGTGCTTGAGCCATTTTTATATAAATATTAAATGGAGGGAGAACCCAGAAACGTGACATTTGGGTTATATGTGCAAACATTAGCCATCCTTAATGTTGCTGTACACTCTGAGCAATGGTGCCTGGCTGGTCGTTAACAAGGGAGTGGAGGATGGTCTGGAGTGTAGAGAGGGTAGAGTTGGGGCGGAACGATTAGCAGGCTTTTGCAACAACATTTCAGGTAGGAAATGATAGAGACCTAATCAAGGCAATGGCAATAGGAATGATGAGGAAGGGTAGAATTCCAAACATCTCAGTTGCAGAGTCAACAGGATTGCTTACTGATTGGCATGGTTGAGATACCTCCAAGGTTTCTAGCATGAGTAATTAAGTGAACAGTGATGCAGTTACCAGAGTTTAAAAATACAATAAAAGAGACAGGTTTTGTGGGGGGGGGAATGGTGATTTCTCGTTGGACATTCAGTGGAGATATCCAGAAGACAACTAGAAATAAACATTAATGCAGTATTTTGGAATTAAGCTGTAAACATGAATAAGAATCCCCAGAATGCATGGAGAAAAGGGAAGAAGATGAGAATGGAAACATGGTGGCCAGGAACATTGAACAGCTAGGTAAAGAGAGAGGAGCCAAAGAGAAATCAGAAGGAACAACCTGATATCATGAATGCCAAAGAAGGAGAACAAATTAAGTGCATGGTCAATATTGTCAAATCCTTAATAAGACGCTACAATTTGACATGAATTATTAATGGATGGTGGAGGTAGAAACCAAATTGTTGTAGTCTAAGGAGTGAATGTCAGTGAGACATGGGGAGAGTAAATTAAACCTCTTCTGAAGAAAACGGTGCTAGGGCAGTAGCTAGAGAGGTAGTTATTTTCCACGAAGGGCTTTCATTTCCCATTATAGTCCTAACCTAGCATTTTGCATCTAGTAGGCACTCAACATCTATTAAATACAATAATATTTTCATTTATAAACTAGCTTTCCTATGAAGAGAATCCAGTGTTCTCCAAATAAAACAGTACAAAACAGATCTACCCTCATTTTGGATGGGGAGGACTGAAGGAAATAAACACATTTCATATTCTGTGTTATGTTTTGGGTTAATTGGTAAGAATCATCATTTTTTCTCACCCCTCTCTGACTACACACACCCTGATTGTAGATTATAGAAGGAAAAGGAACCAAATGACTTGCTGATCCAGTCCCCAGACTGCAGAATTGCATAGTCCAAAAATGAACTTTAGCTATGTTACTTTATAAAAGACTAGGCATCAAGATGCCACTATTTGCCTTAATTACATATTTAATTGCTATTAGGTTACATATATATGGGAAACGAAGAATTTTTTAAAGATATAATATATGCTCAGCATAACATTAAGTGAAAAAGGCATATTATGCAATATGATCTCAATTGGGGGAAAGGGGGAAATATATACACACAAAGTATGAATAAATACTAGAAGAAAATAAACTGTTAACAGATCTTTGGACGGTAGCGTTAGGGATTTTTATTTCCTTCATCTTACTTTTCTGTAAATTCCCAATTTTCTATTATTTAAAATGCCTTAAAATCTCCATTAAAGTCATGGTAATTTCTATCTAGAAACACTTACTAGCAATTTAAGCCCATTCTCTTTGATCTAGGTAGCTCTAAAATAACAATAGTTATACTAGTAATTCACCAGACTCCGAGTACCCTGCAGTCTTCTTAATTCCAACTTCTTATTCTCTCTCCTTATTCATCGTATTAGTTGTTTGCACTTTCCTCAGTTCTCTCTGACTCGGATTCTAAAGGTGCGTTTCGAGAAGCAACGTGGAAAATGGAATGGGGAATCCAAAGTTTGTTTCACATGAGCCCGACTACCCCCTACATTGTACGGGGAGATAACGTGGCTTAGGTCTCGTCTGTGCCATCTACCAACTGTGGAGCCTTAGATAAATCTGTTCATATCGCTGCACCTCAGCTGTCTCGGCTTTCCCATCTTCAAAATGGGATTAGGAGAATTTACACGTGGGGAATAGATGATGCAGGGCTCACAGGCAAGAAAAGAAGTGCCACAGTTAGAGACGTCTAGAATTCCATAGGTGTCAGGAAATCCTCTGTAAAAGGCTCCACCCCAAACCTACTGACTCCGAGGGGCGTGGGGCCCCCGGAATCTGTATTTTAATAGCTTCCCAGGTGATTCAGATGCCCAGTCAGGTTTGAGAACCAAGGACTCTTTCCAGTCCTCCTGTTCTTTGATCCACTTCTCAACTTCCTTCTGGTCCCAGCGATTTCCAGTTCCTGCAACAAAAGGAGCCAAGGAAAGAGGGGAGAGAAAGCGCAGCCAAGACCCGCCGAGCCAGCCTCGCACCGGCCTCTTGACAGCCTCCCCGCTCCGGCGCCAGCCGGTAGGTTACATAACAGCCCCGCGGCGCGCTCTCGCGATATTTCCGCCGCCCCCGCCTACCTCCACGTCAGAGGGAACCGGGCGGAGCGGCCAACATGGCGGAACGCAGACGACACAAGAAGCGGATTCAGGTACCAAAACCGAGCCCTGGGATAGGGGACTCTCGGAAGTGGAAGACGCAGGGAAAGCTCCCGGGAAGGGCGGGCGAAATCGAGGACGAGGTGGGGTGGGGTTCCCCCGCGAAGTCGCCGGTGCGGGCTGAGTCGTTGTGAGGGGCCTGAGGAAGGGCGGTGTTGGAGACGGCCGAGACTGAGGCGGAGGTGCTGGGGCAGCCCAGGGTGGCGGTGGCAGCGGCGGTGGCGGCGGCGGCGTTGCCGGCCTGGGCCTGTGCTGGGCGGTCCGCGTCCTCCGAGCGCAGACAGACACCGACCCTCCCCGGGCTCCTCCCCTCCCTTCTCCACGCCATCCTTTCGCCTTAGCTGTCCCGAAATTAAGGTCGCGATAATTAGGGTAGAAGGAGGCGGAGGACTGACCTAAAGCTGCCCGTTCTTTGTGCGCAGATAGAAGGACCGTAGGAGGGGTTAGTGATCGGTGTTTGGTCAGCTGCCCCAGGGGCCCGGGCGGCGATCTGCGTATCCAGATGTTCGTTTGCGTGCAGCCTCTTTTCTTCTCACAGTTATTAACTTAAGCGTCCAACTGAAGCTTTCCGGCTTCCTTTCAGCGACACAGTGTAAATAAACAAAACTCTCTTGGTACTGCAACGAGCGGGTCCCGCCCAGAAACCTTTCACATGCCAGTGTGTCATCCTCATAACCTACATAGCATCCCTCCCTCATTCCACATGCATGTCATCTATGTATTTCTTCCTTGCCATTTTCCCCCTGTTGTTCTTGCTCTTTGCCGAGAGGATTAAATATGGGGAGCATCTTAGACTCAGAATGTTCTGTTGTCTCCTTATTAGCTCCTGTGCCTAGAAACCTTCATATGTCGTCATAAATTGATGGCGTGTTGTAAACTGTTAATATACTAATCACAAATTGTTACACTCGTCATTGTCTTTCTGTTCCTTACTATTTCATTGCTTAGATGACTTTCTAATGTCTTTTCCCCCTTTTTTTATCACTTAACTGACTTACACCACAGGTGATTTGAGCTATGCAAGTTAAAATTCTCCTGAAAACTTTGAAGTACTAGGGAAAAAAAGATGCCAGTGATCAGCAAACTTGGAATTTTAGAATTAGGCAGAAATAAGAAAGTAGTTTCAAAAAGAGTACAGAAGAGGACCAGGGACAATTGCCCCCCAAGTTCAGACAGGTCATAAAACCAAGGCTTAAGGTTATTATGGAAGAAATTTCTAATTATACTATTTCTAGTCTTTCAAAATCTAGTGTTATTGGTCAGGTATGGATACAAAATATACTTTTATTAGAGTTTGTATTGAAGTTGTCAAATTAGGGCTTCCTGGACTTATATTTACACACATGGTACATTTTATGGCCTTAAATAAACATTGTTTTTACAGATTCAACTGTTCTTTAATATTGTTGTAAAGATGATCCTAATTCACTTTGAATAGCTGCTCTATTTCAATTGTGATCTCATATTAAGCAGAAAGATAGATTTAAAAACCTGTATAGTAGTGGTAGTGACTGGGAGCTAAAACTTGTGCCTGTTTGTACCCCAGTGTCAATAATTATTGGCCCTGTAACTTTGGTCAAGTTACTTAACTTTTTTCCTCTATTTCCAAATCCATAAGAAGGAATATTTACCTTAAAAAAATATCCTCAATGGGTTGTTGTGGAAAAAATAGGTGCGTGGGTGACTTGTTATTAAAGGTTATAAAAGCTATTAAAAGAGTGCTTAGCACATAACTCCTTTTTCCCCTTCCCCAGGGATGAAGGCTTTAGGATAATTTGTTTTAGTTTTTGTTAAGCACTCTGATATGCTGAAGAAAGATTAACAGTTATCTATTCAGTAAATAAACCTTTGAGTTCCATAAAGAATGGCTATTTACTTACTGTTGTTTAGTTGGGGATTAGGTAAGTGTGTGAGGATCTGATTGTTAAAAATCAAGTTGGTATACTGCTAAGTAAAAATAAATAACATTTTTCACCTCCTCCAAATTTTCTACATAGCTGTGCTATGTAAAATGTTGTGGAGATCTTGGGAGTGCTACCTGGAGTACTACTGTGCAGTGTCAACAAATTAATAAAAGTGTACAATATCTTATAAAACTCCTTGGTTTTTTTCCCTCCAGAGAATCAGAAACTATAATATTGGCATTACTTTAGACAAAAAGATCAAACGTAATGACCAAGTTCAGAGTTGAAGTTACAGAAGAAATTCTATTTTGAGACTCTGGGCAAAAAGATCTGTAATATTAACTCAGTTTCCTGTTGCTACTTGATGTTTCATGTTTAGAAAAGATTTTTATGTTTAGTAGATTTACTGACCTTGAATTGTAATTTGTATATTGGGGGAAATGATTGATATGAACAAGTTCAGGGTTTTAAAAAGTAGTTAATTTGTATGCTTTTTCTTTTTTTTTAAATTTATTTTATTTATTTTTGGCTGCATTGGGTCTTCGTTGCTGCACGTGGGCTTTCTCTAGCGGTGAGCGGGGGCTACTCTTCATTGTGGTGCACGGGCTTCTCATTGTGGTGGCTTCTCGTTGCGGAGCATGGGCTCTAGGTGTGCAGGCTCAGTAGTTGTGGCACGCGGGCTTAGCTGCTCCACGGCATGTGGGATCTTCCCGGACCAGGGCTCGAACCCATGTCCCCTGCATCGGCAGGAGGATTCTCAACCACTGCGCCACCAGGGAAGCCCTGTATGCTTTTTCTAATGTAGCCTAATTTTAGATTCTGGTGTTCCATCAAAGTTGGAAACAAGAAGACTATTTTGTCACATTTCCTTCTTGGATTCACTTTACTGGTCACTGAAAACCAAAAGTGAGCTACCTGTTCACTGACGTTACATTGCAAAGTTTTCATGATTAAGATTCTCAAGTGAGAGTGATCTCAATTCAAATTAATAAAACATTTGAAAGTAAATAATTGTAAGTTTTCTAAGAAATGCAATTATGTAAGTGAGTTGAAAACGATTTTCAAATAGTAGGGGTTTTTGGAATCCTTTTGCACAAATGCAGCTCTTATGTAAAAGCAGAGGGGTGGACCCAAAGCCCTATCACCTCAGTACCCCACTACTTCACTACCATTATCCCTCATCCTTAAGCTACTTTTAGGACCTAGATCTAAAAGTATTACTAGGTATAAAACATATTGATCTAAACCATTAACATCATTTTACAGATACATTGAGGTTCAGTGAGGATATGTGGCTTGACCCAGGGTCACTCATCAAGATAGTAAAACCAGATTTAGACCAAGTCTTCTAATTCCAGTTGAATGTTCATTCCGCCACACCATTGATAAAATAAAAAATAAAAATAAATTGTTTTGACATACTTTAATCTTGCAATCGTTATATTAAATTGTACAAAAGAGACTTAACGAGACTTGTCCCTGCTAAAGAGACTCATCCCATTTAATATTCTGCTTATGTGTAAAGTATCTAGTTGAGTTTTGGGACACTGAAATGGCTTATTCATTCCTAGAAATTTTATAATACCTGCATCTCAGTTAACTTTGTTGCACCCATCTGTCTCCCTGTCAGTAAAACCCTGACATATCACGAACCAATATGCTTAATTTCAGAAAAGGGAACGTTTAGGATTATGCGCTCTTGACTCTGGGACTTTATGAAGAAAAGAGATGGAACCCAGAAAGCCAGTCCTAAGTGAAAACTCCCCCCAGAGGCTTAATGAAGGGCTTACAATGGCAGGGGGTGGGGGATTTTAGAAGGGCACTGCCAAAGTCAAGATACAGAGACTCTTGTAAAGCTCTATTAGTAACATACTGTGTGACTTTAAGCAAATAGTTTATCTAAGATCTCCAGCTTTCAGATTTTAACCTGTTAACCTATTTGCATTTTCACAAATATTTTATACTGTTTGTATAAAGATACAAATTGACAGTTGGTGAACTAATCTTTTTCTTTTGCTCAATTCATTCAACAAGCTTATTTATTACCTAAGCCTATTTCTATTGAATATAGCAATTTTTAAAAATTCTAGTCGTTTTGGGGGTGGGAGGATAGGGAAAAGAAATTCTAAGTCAAAAATTTTGTAATATTGAAGTCCATGGCTTACTGACTCTTGATCTAATATTTTTTTTTCTTAAAAAGATTATCTTAAGTACCAAAAATAATATATAGTTAGAAATGGTAACCCCAGTTTCATTGTAGTATTTGAGTGTTGAAGTATTCTAAAATAAAAATAGTATTTGTTAAATAATTTAAAAAGAATGTTCTACCCAAACTTTCAATTTTTGTAATTTTGGATTAAGAGTTGCAACACCCGGCATTTTGGTGTTTGGGTTGGCAGTCCAGCCTCAAAACGTACTGGTTCTTTGCTTCCTCATTCTAAGACATTTGAGCTCATTCATTGAGCTACAAAGTTCTCTTCATTCAAGGCTTGATGAGCTGGTTTCTCTTTATTAGTGGGTGATGCTATTCGCAAAAGGCCTTCACTTTCTGTCAGAAGGTTTCTAGAAAAGTTAGGAAAATATTCTGAAGATTTCTTCACATCAAAAGGGAACAAAGAGGGGAGGTACTATAGTCTAATGTATAAACAGGAAGAGGATAAGACTGTTTTAGCCTGCAGCAGGGGAGCAGTGAGAATGAAGATTCCATGGCAGGCTCTTCTATATTACTAGCTTCCCAAGGTCATATTCTCTTGGTGCTCTTCTGTAGCAGTCTTTCTTTCTGGCTTTAAAGCCCCAGCAGATGGCACAAATCCTGTACTGTTAGAGGCAGTCTATAGGATGTATAACTTATATGTGGTATAATGAATATTTCATAATATTTCACAGAGGATAATAGAAACTTTTTAAGGATTTGAACTTGAAGGAGGAGCAAGGAAGGAATCAGTTCTGTTGTACCAGTATGTTGATAGAATTCACTACTTTTCTAGTCAGATGTTTAAGGGAAGTTAACTGATACTTTAAGAAAGTATCAATGAATAAGTAACTGTGTCTGGTTGGGAGAGATTATCCAAGTCCATGTTTTCTGGGTCTGTTCTCTTCATTCTTGCTTTGTAGTGCCTTTACCAAGGAGGGGAAGGGAATGCAAATAGAATACTTGAGTCTGTTTTTGCAGTTGTGGAAAAGAGTTTGGTGAACTTGAAGTTAATTGTTAAAATGAGGTTTTAAAATGTGGATTCATGTATCATCAGATTCCCTATTATATAATAATAGAACGGACTTTTCAGTTTCTTGGGTATTCTAATAGATTTTACGTCTGATGCCTCTTATCAACAATCAGTAGATTAGTACCTGTATGCCTGCGTTCAGTAAACCGTTTGAGTGTTAGTATGAGTGTAGACTTGTCATGCCTAAAGTTGATGTGATTGTTTTTCCCCCAGAATCACCTTCCTCCCAAATTTCTGTTAATTGAAAAACTGTCCTTTCAGTTGATCAAATTAGAAATCTGACATCTTTTACTAAGCCGTTTCATTCATCTTTTATCATTGAGTCCTATCTGTTCTACATGTGAAATGTTTCAAATGTCAAAATCCTTCCCATTCCTAGTCTAGTATCACATCACATCTTACTTGAATACTAAGTAGTTTTCCTGCCTTGTGCTTTTTTTCCTCCAGTTCATTCTACATACAGGCTCCAAAATAGTGTCTAAGTCATTTTTTTTTCTCATTATGTCCTCCTTCTATTCAAAAACTAGTTTCTGTGACTTAAGGAGTAAATTTGAAATTTCTTAGACTGCCTTGAATACTGTTTAGCCCTATTATACATACTTAACCTCACAATTCTTCTTGTCTCTATTAGAGCCAAATTTTATGCTCATCTTTAGCCACAGTATTTTTATGCTATTCATTCAGCTTATCCCAAATTTGTTCATCTTTCAAAATCCAGGTCCCTCTTCCAAGAGGTCTTTCATAGCTCTTCTCATCCACATTGATAATCTCACTCCTTTTGTACTCCTAAAATATTTTTTCTACCACTCATCTTGGAAAATAACAGTTGTTGTTTTGGAAGGTTGTAACAAAGTGTAGGTATCATGCCTTAACAAATTTTTGGTATTAACAGTAGCACCCAAAGTTATTATAGGGTAAACACTAAGTATTTGAACAATTTATGTTTATTGAGACTTCTCCCCCACATACCATTTTTAATCAAGCATATCCCAGTAACAAGTTATCAGTTAATTGGATAAATCTTTAAATTGGCAACAGTTGTATCAACTGAGGGAAAAATTGAACATATATGTGTGTGATTATAAAATAGAATTGGTTTCTGTAAAGCCAATTATAGTATCTCATTATTTCCAGCTATTTATATAGTATTACTTTTTTGGCTGTACGTGAATATATAGGATATTATTTACTAATTGATGAGGCTCCTAGAAATTCAGTGTGTTACACAGACATAATTAAATGCTATCGTTTAACATATACTAACATATATGTTAATAATTTTAGTGTGATTTCAAAAACCGAAATATAGAATTTTTACTTTTTAGTTTGTCAGAAACTGTATTTTGTGACTAGGACCCAGATTAAATAATTATGAACATTGTAGATGTTACTGAACTTGGAGTGTTAAATTTTGAATTTACAGTTTTTTAAGATTCTATTTTTTTGTGATATGTGTTTTTATATATAAAACTAAAGGTCTTTTATTCACATAAATATTTGGTTTTTACTATAGTCTTCATTTGGATTGAATGGTTTGGGCTTTTTAAAAAAAATTTTTATTGTATATTGGAGTATAGTTGATATACAGTGTTGTGCAGGCTTTTAATTTTTATTGTCACAAATAGTAACCCACAAATGGGGTAGTACGAGAGTATAAGAATCATGCATTGTTAATTGGCTGTTGGAAGTAGAGAAGTTGGGAAGTGCAAAGAAGGAAATACGAGAAGTAGCTGCCAGATGACCCAGCAACCACGGCACAGATTTTCACTTCATCTCACAAGTTACTCCTCTTCAGGATAAAATTAAAGCTGAAACTTTGATTTGTTAGTTTTTCCTTATTTTCAACAAACATAACTGAATGCAAACTAACTTGAAATTTGTGGGGAAAACTGACGTAAAGATAGATGATTTAGAGAGTTTATTTTTCCTTTTTTGTGTTATTAGAATGTCTTGCCTAAAACATAACTGTCTTCAGCGTTAATTTTTCTCAGCAGACTAGATTCTTGGCAGATAATTCTTTACTATTATTTGGCACTTTATTCATCTTATAAATAGACCTTCCTGAAATCATTCACATTTAAATTGTATATTGCTAGAAATATTGCTTGAGTGCTCTATGTACTGTGCTTAAACATGTAATTAAAGGCAGTACTTTTATTACAATAGCTTACAGCAATAAGACAACTAAAACTATATATATAAAAGATATATGCAAACATAGAGTGACCTCATTTTCTTCAGTATATGAGTGGGGAGAATATACAGGAACATAAGTTCAGAATGTAAGGAAATAAAAGCAAGATGGGGAATGATAAACAATGAAGGTGGTAGAAAGTTTGGAGGAGGGAATGGAAAAAAGAAAACAGGGAAGGATTAAAGCAGCCTTTCCAAAACTCTTTGTGCCCTTCTATTAATCAGTTCTTAAGTGAGATTGTAATTTATTTGTCTGTTGCATTTTTATTTTTGCTTTACCCCGTTCAGAAAGAAAAGAAGAAAGGCAAGGTGAGAAAAGATTCCCTGACAGTATCTAGAATCTGTAACCGCAGGGGAAAGGGAAGGGAATACAAATCTTCAGCATCTCTGATAGTAGTTTGTATCTGGGACCACACTGGGACAGCTGTCTTTGGTTAATTTGAGAACTCCTCCTGCAATCTGTTGTCCTTTGTTCAAGGTACATGGCTTTGGCTGTTATTTAACATTTATTTATGGCACCTGTTTCTACTTACTCTGACATTTGGGCACTCACTATTGACAACCTCTTAAAATTATTTCCTTACGGCTTTTAAAAAGAGACCAGGCAAGAGTGAAGGTGAACTGGTACAAAAGGATTACCATACTGGAAAAACAACTCAAAATAAATGCCTTGTAGCTGAGGCCAAGAAGCAGACAAGTTTGGGCCCTATCAACTTGTATTTGAAAAACGTGATGTTAAAAATCTCCATTCTGTCTTCTGTATACATTACCAGGTCTGCTCCAGAAAAAACTTGAAAGAAAGGCCTGTACTAAACTTAAAAATATTTTCAGAAGAGATCTGTAAATTATTCTTCAGTGTATCAATGTCACAAGTAAATGATTACATTAAATTAATATTCTTACTTTGCAGGAAGTTGGTGAACCATCTAAAGAAGAGAAGGCTGTAGCCAAGTTTCTTCGATTCAACTGTCCAACAAAGTCCACCAATATGATGGGTCACCGGGTTGATTATTTTATTGGTAGGATTACATCAATAAAATTATATTTGTGTACATATCTTATGAAGATACCTAATTTGGAGATAGGTAGATATTTTTAAAATGCGCTCCAAGCATGAGTGGTGAAGCTAGGTGATGAGCATATGACAATTGATTGTCCTATTCTTTCCTTTCATGATTGAAAATGTCAATAAAAATAAAAGAAAGTGCTTTTTAATAATGTTTCTTGGAAATTTTTAAAATAGGATTTATTTTCAGTACTAACACTAACTTTTATTCAGATAATACATGTACTTAACGATACTCTTTTTGTAAAACTCTGGCATAGAATTCAGTGTGAAACAAGTGTGTCAGAACCAACTTAGGAGTGTTTGTTCTTCACATGATCTAAACAACTTCATGAGCTAATATTATCTGTAATATTGCCCCATAGCTTATAAATCAGTAGTTGTTGAGTTTGCCTGTCTGATCAATTAAGGTTGAATTACCATTATTGGGAAGAAATTTATCTTCTCTTCACTGTTATGATTAATGATTTTGATAGTCCTTAAAAGTTTATAAAAATAGACATGCTGTTTTTTTCACATCTCATATATTTAGCTTCTTCCAGTGACAGTAGATTGTTTCACAGAGCTTATTCCTCGGTGGGTTACAATAAAGCTTGGTGACAGAATTTCTTTTACCGTGGTAGAGGAAGATTTTTGGCTTCTTTATCCCATATTATGATTATTTGATAAGAGTGTTATTTACATTTATTTTGAATTTTTTAAAGAACATTTTCTCATTAATTTATCTTGCTTTAGTTAATATTTTTGAATGTCATTTATTTCACAGCATTACTTTAAGAAAGATGCTTAATTAGTATGTTTCACAAATTGAGGTTTTGAGGAACTATTTGTCATGATTGTGTCAGACTTAAATTTTCTGTTGAACTTGGTTTTATTTTCGGATGCCAGAATGTTGAAATTTGCCTTATAGAATTTGTTTAGATAGACACAAATTTTGCTGTACACTAAATTTAAAATAATAAATTTCTTATTTAGCTTCAAAAGCAGTGGATTGCCTTTTGGATTCAAAGTGGGCGAAGGCCAAGAAAGGAGAGGAAGCTTTATTTACAACGAGGGAGTCTGTGGTTGACTACTGCAACAGGTAGTTTTTATTTCTTAGTGAAGGATAATATAAATAGTAATTTAAAAATATTCTCCGTGGTCCTGAAGCTCCTTCCCTATTTCATCATTAAGTATAGTGCTGTTACAGCATAGCTCAAGTATAGCTTTACATGTAACCTGGGTTTCTTCAGTACCTCTGGAAATGCATTTATTTGGTGTTAGGCTATCATATTTTTATAACTTCTATTTGTGTTCTGTTACATTTGTACATCTGCGAGGCTGACTGAACTGAAGGATCAGCAATAAAAATCATATACCAGTGCTTGTCATGAACAAAAAAGTTCTTTCTTTTCTAGAGCAAAAGTTGGGGAATCTTTTCCAAAACTTTGTCAGGGATTCTTAATAGACCTGTTGTCCATGTTTTGTTTTGTTTTTTCAGTGCCTACTGAGCCATTAGCCAGGTACCCTTCCCTATTTTGTTTGTGATTGCTAATATATTCCTTGTGCAATCAAGGCAGCTGAAACATCTGTCTTTTCTTCATTCCAAGATGAAGTATAGACAGTTCAGTAACATATCCATGTTTTTTATAATAAGTACTTCTCCTTTGGGAAAAACTTTTCATGGTGAATGGTGTACAAAAAAAAAAAAAAAAAAAAAAAATCACTTTTCTGGGGAATTCCCTGGTGGTCCAGTGGTTAGGACTCCTCGCTTCCACTGCAGGGAACACAGGTTCGATCCCTGGTCAGGGAACTAAGATCCCACATGCTGCGTGGCGCAGCCAAAAAAGAAAAAAAATCACTTTTCTCTTGGAAAGAAGTATGCTGGATTTGTTTGTTTTTTCTCCAATTTTTCCCTTGGTTTATTTACTACTTAAACATATTTATTAAGATGTTAGTAGGGCTTCCCTTGTGGCACAGTGGTTGAGAGTCCACCTGCTGATGCAGGGGACACGGGTTTGTGCCCCGGTCCGGGAAGATCCCACACGCCACAGAGCGGCTGGGCCCGTGAGCCATGGCCGCTGAGCCTGCGCGTCCGGAGCCTGTGCTTCACAACGGGAGAGGCCACAACAGTGAGAGGCCCGCGTAACGCAAAAAAAAAAAAAAAAAAAAAAAAAAGATGTTAGTAAATCAAATTTTGTTTTTCTGACACTAAATTTTATAATTGGTGGGAATTTGACATTTTAGATTATTTTATATGCTTAGCAGGGAGATACACATAGCATTTACTAATATATTGCTTAATAGCATTTAAAGTATCAGCCACATGAGACCCCTCTTAAAAACCACTATTTTACAACCTGGTTTCTAAAGCTGTAAAGTTGAAGAATTATTAACTATTTCTTAAAATTCTTAGCTGCCAGGGACTTGCCTGGCAGTCTAGTGGTTAAGACTCTGCGCTTGCACTGCCACGGGCCCAGGTTTGATCCCTGGTCGGGGAACTAAGATCCCACAAGCCACACTGCACAGCCAAAAAAAAAAAAATTCTTAGCTGCCAAAAACTAGAGTCACTAATGGACCTTTCAGAAACAATGGAAATTTCATTGTCAGTGCAGGGATTAGCTAACAGTGGTGTAGTCGGTATTTTCCTTTACAGCCATCTGTGTATTAGAACTCCAAAGTGCAAATTTCCCTGCCTGCCTCAAAACAGACTTATTTTTTATATATATATAGTGTAAAAATTAAAAGATGCTATAAATGCAGAAACAGAGAAGTTAAATCACTTACCCAAGGTCACACAGCTAGTAAGTGGCTGAGCCAGAATTCTAAATCCAATAATCTGACTTCATAGTCCATGCTCTTAACCACTGCACTATACTATCTCCTCCAAAATGATGATGCATTTAATGAAGCAAAAATTAAGATGAAGGATTAACCTGTCAATACTATTTGAATATTAAATCTGAGCCCAAATCTCTGAGGAGAGCAGCCAGTATTAATACACTTCACTTGGCCTTATAGGAGACTTGATACTTCGTTATATGAAAAGCCAAAAAAACCTGAGTACAGAGATTGTCCTAGCAATACACTCACTTTTTGTTGTATATGTTGTTCCCATTCATATCAAGCTTTTTATGTCCTTTTTGCACTAAGATAGAGAAGCATAACTACCTAAAGTTTTCAAAGCCACTTCTAATAATAACCATGGTGACCTCATGATGGCCAGCCCTCCCTGACTACAGGGAAAACCACAAAGGGACACTTGTCCTGTCTCATTTTCTGAAGTGATCTTGAGGGAGTCTAAGGAAAAACAAGAAAACAGGAAACTGTAGGATGTGCCTCTTTATGGCCTATTTCAAGTACAGACTCTTCAACCTTTTATCCAGCATCATCCTAACCCTCCTAGTGACTGCATCTCCAACCCCCCAATCCAGTGGTGTCCTTCTCACTCTCATTCATATACCATACTCATTCTCTCTTCTGGTCTGTCTTTGATAATAACCTGCCACTTTCTGCAAACGGTTCTTCCTGTATCCTGCCTGCCTCTCAATATAAATATCTCTCAAATTCTATCTCTACCATTTAGTATTCCCCAGATCCTCTAGCCATTAGAGGATTAACATTAGTCTAATGTTCTACAGAATTTATAAAGGTAATAGCATACAGTTTAGTCCTTAACTATTTAAATAGAATTGTTGCGTGTGTGTTAGTTTTTCTAAATTTCTTGCCCACTAAATCTGAAGGCAATTGGAGGACTGTTTTATACTTTATTGTAACTCCACAGCAATTAGCACAATGTAGGCATTCACCATTGTCAGATAAGTGAAAGTCCTAAACATATGTCTGGCATTTAATAAACGTTTATTAAACCTGGTAAAAAAAAGAGGTGAAGAAAAATAATAAGCACTTTAATAACTTTTTACAAGCTGCTTTTAATCCATTCATTTATTCTAGAAATACTTATCAAATATCTATTATAGGCCAGGCTTCAGGAATACAGAGATAACTGTGACTTGGTTCCTGCCTCCAAAGTACATATTATCATCTGTTAGAGAAGATTTGTGACTAATTACAATACAGTGTGTTCTGTAAGAAAGACAGAAATGGGGAAACTTCAAGAATGACCTCTCAGGGAAAATGTTTTAATCAAATTTTGAAACAGAAATAGGTGATTACCCAGGAAACAATAGGAGAGTGGACATTTGATCCTGGCAGAGGGCACAGAACATACTGAGATAGGAAAGTATGAGTAGTCTGTGAAAATGTCAGAGTTTATGTAGATGATCTGTACTGTACAGTGTGTTTAAAGCTAAATAAATGGAGGCACTGATTTTATTACAATAGTAAATGTCATCTCATTTTTTGAGGCATAGAGTGAATTGAAGTAGACATTCTCTAAGGAACTGTCAAGGAATAAGTGAATGATTCTACTTATTAATGAATGGAATGAGGGTATAATGTAACTATTTATAAAACCAAATGTGTTTGTGTTTTCCATAACTATCAATATTAAATGAAATGCACGATTTTGCTACAGCAGTAGTAATGGCTAACATTGAGAACATGCATGCCAGGCACCACACTAAACAATCTACATGCTTCTCATTTATACCCCATTTTAGAAATACACTAAAATTAAGTAACTTACCCAATACTACATAGCTCGTTAAGTGGTAGAGGTGATACTTGAACCCATCTACCTGAATGTGAACTTCTCAAGACCAGTTTGATTGGTTAATAGTCTTCTTTTCTCTCAAGGGGTTGGGGCAGCTGTACAGGAGGAGTAACAGAAGCAGGTGTTCCTGCTGATTCTGTGCTCTTCTGTATCTGCTCGTCAAGGGAAGGATTTTTTTTTCTCCTAAAGTTCTATGGTTTATTTTTTTAAATTATTTATTTCTTTATTAAGAACATTTTTTTTCACTATAGTAAATTTGAGAAAATTTTGAAAATGATACAGAAGAAAATCCAAATTACTAATAATGTTGCCTCATGGATAATTATATTACCATTTGAGACTATATACTCAAGTATCTGTGTGTGTGCACATGTACTCTTAATATATGGAGAGCTATAATACGAACTGTAGTATGAAATGCTGGTTTTCCATTAACATGCAATGAATAAGATGTATTTTTATTTTCATATTAACACATTATTGACTGGGGTGGGGGGTTTTGCAGAAACTAATGCCTGTGGTGGTAATACATCTGCGGTCAGTAATGTGTGAAGTTGTAATGAATGATCCTGATAGAAAGTCTGGAAATCATCTAAGTGCAAAAATAAAGAGATTAGAATATTTTCATTGTAAATTTTTGTAAGAAGTCCTGAAGTAGAGTAAAAATTAAAGATCCCCCTTCATATTCAAATACCCACCACTACTCTTTAAGTCTCACTTTCTACTCATAAGTAGTTAATTATTAAGGGTCTCATTTCAGATTTTTGCTTGTTTACATATATATATATATGTGTAGCAGATATTAATGATGGATTCTTTGGGGGCGTTTCAGACAATGGCATAATTATATATGCTGTATAGATCTTCTGAACAAGTAAAAGTCCAAATGAGGAGACCTAGAAGTTAGCTTTGTGGAGATGTTCATGGGGTGGACCTAATTGAGCAGCAGAAAGAAGCCCAACCAAGCAGGTCAAAACACAGGTGGGCACAAGATAATGATCAGAAATAGGTGGTCTTTAGGCAAGAAGGAGGCATCTAGTTAGCAAGTGGTATGATGTGCTGGAGTAGGCACCAGTGAAGGTATTGAATAGAAAGGTGGATAGTTACCATTAACAGGCACAGATGGTGGCAGTGAGACCTAGCTTCTAGTTGTGTTTTGGTAGTTGTACTTTATCAAGGCAGGAATAAAGAAATCAGGAACTCTGAAACTGGAATATAAGATTTGAAAAGATGGCTTTTAGATGACAAAGGTAAGGGTAAACCAGTTTCTTGAGTAAGATTAGAAAAGATTGAGTCAGCCAAGGTTGACTTAATTTGGGGTCAGCTGAGCTTCTAAATTCATCAGATAAAGAAGTGAATAAAGAAAGATTCTTACTCTTAAGAAGTTTACAGTCTAGTGAAGGAGGCAAACAAGGATGTTATAAAGTGTATATTAAACTAAAAGAATAAATGCTGTAGATAGGATAACAGGAAACAGGAGGAAGGATGGGGGATAGATTTATAATTTTAAACAGGGTAGGCTTAGTAGAGAGGGTAACATTTGAGGGAAGACTTGAAAGAACTGAGGAAGTAGACCAAAAGGACATGCTTATTTGGGGGAAGAGCATTCTAGGTAAAGGGAATAGCCAGTGGAAATGCCCTGAAGTAGGCATATTAAAAAACAAACAAACAAAAAAAAACCCTGCTAAATAGAAGAAAGATCAGTTTATTGAGAGAAATTAGTGAAGTAAGGAACACATGGTGTTGTTTTGCTACATATATTGTACAGGTTTCTACTTGATACTGTGAAGAGTTGTTTACAGAGTCTAGAAATCTCACCTTAGCATATTTAATTATTCATTAGTTAATTGGAGATATTTCATTATAGTGACAGGCTGAATAGTGAAGTACACGGAGAGAAGAAAAATACATCAAGAAGGACAGCTGAAGACACGATTTGGATCAGTCAGATCATGGGCACATTTTTAATCTGCTAACATTTCTTAAACTGTTATATTTATTTTCCCCATATATTTATATACCACTTATGTCTGCTCTTGAATTTGAGACTTAACTTTAAATAAAGCAGAGTCTTGATTACTCCTAATGAACCTAGAGAAAAACTTAAGGATAATTCCAAACCTATAATCTCATTAAATTATACAGTTAAAAAATGAAAATTAGGTTGACAACTTTCATATAATCAAATTGGCTGCACAGGTTTTCAGTTAGACATTTTTGATTGTTCTTCAATGAGCTTACTAGTTGTAATTTCTCTTGTGCGTTGCCAGTGTATGTCTTCCTTTGCTCATTTTATTCAGGTCTTGATATTTTTGCTTTTTAGTCTGTATGTATATAATTTGTAGGGAATGTAATGTCATATCTTTGTTTCCAAAGGCTTTTAAAGAAACAGTTTTTTCATCGGGCACTAAAAGTAATGAAAATGAAGTATGAGAAAGACATAAAAAAAGAAAAAGAGAAAGGAAAAGCTGACAGTGGAAAAGAAGAAGATAAAAAGAGCAAGAAAGAAAATCTAAAGGATGAAAAGACAAAAAAGGAAAAAGAAAAAAAGAAAGATGGTGAAAAGGAAGAATCCAAAAAGGTGATTTCAACTAAAATTAAGTAAAAATCAAAAAATTATTACTTGCACGTTAGCACTACTACTGGTGTATCAGCACTTTAAAATATTGCACAACAACCACTTAAACCGCATTAGGGTTCTTACCAATACCGTGGTTGAGAATTCTGATTTCTGTGTCTCATATAGTGAAGCTTTGACTATATGGATGTTACATTGCTTTTTGCTTGTTTGCAAATGTGTTTTCTTCTATTCAACTTGTTTTTTAATAGGAGGAAACTCCTGGAACTCCCAAAAAGAAGGAAACTAAGAAAAAATTCAAGCTTGAGCCACATGATGATCAAGTTTTTCTGGATGGAAATGAGGTGAGAGTATCTAGCTTATAAGTAGAAATCCAATTTTCCATAGCAGTTTTTAGAATTATTGTTGATGCCTTCACTAAGAAAAGAAGTAATTTAGATAAATTTAACCATGTAGATACAAAATCTACTTTTTAAAAGTGAATGTCTCTGAAGTTAGATTTATAAAAAATTTTTTAAATCAATCCGAATCGGGTTCAGCTGTCTATGATAGATAGGAGACATGAAATAACAGTGGCTTAAAACAAAACAGATACTTGTTTCTCTCTCATTAATGAAATCGGAGGGTAAGCAGATAAGGCAGCTCCATGGTGGATCTGAACTTTTCCGCCTGTGTGAGGCAGTTAGTAAAGATTACCTCATGGTGCAAAATGACTGCCAGCCTTATATCTGCATCCAGAGGAGGGAAGGAGAATGAGGGACATGCTTCCTTTTTAAGGATACTTTCCAGGAAGCTGGCGATTTTATTTCTGCATGGATTCCATTGGCCAGAACCTACTCATATGGTCATGCCTACCTGCAGTAAAGTCTTAGAAATATGCTTTTTATACTGCCTGGTCATTTGCCCAGTAAAATATAAGATTTCCATTAGAATCAAAGGAAAAAAAGTACAATGGTTAAGTAGGGACACCTACAGGTTTCTGCCTCTTATAGTCAGACACACGACTATAAGGGTCTAAAATTTTCAACATTACTTGATGCTTTACTCAAGGAGATCATTTGTATTTATTTAATTTAGTGGCTTATTTGTATGGTTGTAGCCTTCCATGAAGACCACTCAATTTAGTCATTTAACCAATACAAAAGCATTTACTTATATACTGGCCATTGAGTTGTTGTGAATTTCTTGCTATACCTAATACAAAAGTAATATAAATAGAAAGCAGTGGTTCCTGGAGCTATGAGCTTGAAAATCTGGGAAGGCTTTTCACAAATCATGTGCACTAGGCTCATTCCAGGCATACTTGCATGAGGATCTCTAGGGTGGAATCTATAGTAAGTGTGTGTGTGTATGGATGTGTGTGTGTGTGTGTTTTGTATAATGTATCCCTGGGTGATTCTGATGTGAACCCCTGCTTAAGAACCAATGTAATAGAAGACCACAGGTCTTTCTTAATGTGAAAGCACAAATACCTTCAGTTAAACGTCAGGCATTGGCTATATGCGAAGTCGTTTTTATAGGTGTTGGGAATAACATGATAAATAGGATAAGATTATCTTCTTGGAAGCTGTAATAGTCTAGCAAGCATACAAGTGTTTAAACATGGTATGGGCATACCTCATTTTATTGTGCTTCAGAGATAAAGTTTTTTGTTTGTTTGTTTGTTTTGTTTTCAGCAAATTGAAGGTTTACAGCAACCCTGCATTAAGTCTATCAACTCCGTTTTTCCAACAGCATTTGATCACTTTGTGTCTGTCCCGTTTTGGTATTTTTCACAATATTTCAAACCCTCCTCTAGCAAAAAAATTAAGACTCACCAAAGGCTCAGGTGATGAGCCTTTAGCATTTTTTAGCAATAAAGTATTTTTTACTTAGGGTATGTACATTGTTTTCTTAGACATAATGCTATTGCACACCTAATAGACTATAGTATAGTGTAAACATAACTTTTACATGCACTGGGAAACCCCCCAAAAAATGCATTATTGCGGTGATCTGGAGCTGAACTGGAAATACCTCTGAGGTACACTGTATATCTTATATAGTACAGTATAATACAGTACATGCCTATACTATATTATAGCATGGTGAGTATTATGATGGGAGAATACCAATTAGGGATAGGTAATTTAATCAAGAGAGGATAAGGAGGGTCTGGAGATTCTGGACACTTGACCTGAGCCTTGAAGGATGACTTGTAGATTGCCAGGTACACTGCAAAGGAGTTATAGGTCTGTTAGACAAAGGAAGCTTTTTCCTGAGCAAAAACATGGGTGCTTGCATTCCCAAAAAGGCTAAGATTTTATTCTTTAGAAAGAAGCAGGCTTTGAAACTTTTAAAGATGGGAAACGTCTTTAAAAACTTGTTTCTTTAGAGTGCTAAATGGCAGAAGTGATGTCTGTGCATCCGATTTCCAGGATGAATGTGCAGTATTAAAAAAGAGGAATGTTAGAAGTAGAAGCAAATCAAAAAGCAGTAACCAAGAGTGCTAGTCAAAATAGAACTAGGAAATGGAAGAGTACTGTTATTTATAGAAACTAAGAGATAAAACTAAGAGTTTTATGGATGATGAACAGAGTTCTGATTATTCTAAATGAAGTAAATTTCTGTTTTATAAAGTAAGCTTTAAAGCAGTGGTTTCCAGCTTTGCGGCTACAGACCCTCCGTGGGGAGCTGGCAATGAAATTATTGCAGGGAGTCATAGAATCCTTATGTTCACTGAGCAAGATCTTTAATAATGGTTCTTTGCTTCTCATCAGTTGGGTGGAATTGAGAGCTGCTGGATCTTTAATAGGGCCTGACTGGAATCTATCATAACTGTGCTCTTAGACTGGTTGGTTCTACTCTACTCATGCCAGTATACATCATTACGTTAGGGGCAAAAAGGCTGTACAGTTGCTGGTCCTTAGGTTGAATAAGTAATGGTTTGCACATAGGCGTAAACTGTTAAAAGCATGCAAGTACATAGAAATGTACTTAACTGCGTTACATAATTTATAGTTTTAAAAATAATTTTCTAACTGAATGGATACCAAAAGAAACACTGCTACTAAAGGAACAGTCTTTGGAATTTGTTTACCTTTAAAAGTAGTTCTTATATGTTAAGAGGTTGGAAGTAACTGTTGTTCTAATGTAACCTTAGAACTTTAAGCACTGAGGTTTCTTGATTCTTCTAGGTATTTGTGTGGATCTATGACCCAGTTCACTTTAAAACATTTGTCATGGGATTAATTCTTGGTAAGTACAATCTCTAAAATTTAGAAAGAAATATAAACAATGCAGAAGCCAGAAAGAAAATGTTTAACATAAAATAATTATTTTTTAAAGTACATTTTAAATAAAGCCAGAAGATAAATGATAAACAGAGGAGAATATTTGCACTACATCTTTAAGAGATTAACTACCTGCTAGAAGAATGGTAAAGGTAACTCACAGATAAAGAAATACAGTGACTGGACTTCCCTGGTGGCCCAGTGGTTAAGAATCCGCCTGCTGATGCAGGGGACATGGGTTCAAGCCCTGGTCCGGGAAGATCCCACATGCCATGGAGCAACTAAGCCTGTGTGCCACAACTGCTGAGCCTGTGCTCTGGAGCCTGTGAGCCACAACTACTGAGCCCACGCGCCTAGAGCCCGTGCTCCACAACAAGAGAAGCCACCGCAATGAGAAGCCCACGTGCCGCAACGAAGAGTAGCCCCTGCTCACCACAACTAGAGAAAGCCCACATGCAGCAACGAAGACCCTATGCAGCCAATAATAAAATATAAATAAATAAATTTATTTTTAAAAAGAAAGAAATACAGTGACCAATAATTGTGAGTGATAATCACACTCATATTAAATACAAATTAAAGTAACAGTGATTATCAAGAGAATTATAACGTTTAATAGTACCTACTCTTAGTGAAGTTCCAACACTTAACAAAAACCAATACTCTCCAATAATTGATGATATGTCCATTGTTTTATTTTTTATGGAGGGCAGTTTGGCAATATCTTCCAAATTTTAAATGTGTACACACTGACTCAACAATTCTACTTCTAGGAATTTATCTCATGGCTGTTCCTAATACAGTTGCACAAAGTATCTATTCAGAAATATGCATTGACACTTTATTCTAATCCAAATCCTTCAGACTGTATTCAGGAGGGCCATTAGCAAATATCTTTCAAGGTTTTGTTTTTTTTTAATTTTTGAGTTTTATTTTATTTATTTTTTTATACAGCAGGTTATTAGTCATCAATTTTATACACATCAGTGTATACATGTCAATCCCAATCATCCAATTCAGCACACCACCATCCCCACCCCACCGCGGCTTTCCCTCCTTGGTTTCCATACGTTTGTTCTCTACATCTGTGTCTCAATTTCTGCCCTGCAAACCAGTTCATCTGTACCATTTTTCTAGGTTCCATGTACATGAGTTAATATACGATATTTGTTTTTCTCTTTCTGATTTACTTCACTCTGTATGACAGTCTCTAGATCCATCCACGTCTCAACAAATGACCCAATTTCGTTCCTTTTTATGGCTGAGTAATATTCCATTGTAT
>NC_041214.2:63426511-63437855 GCF_002837175.3 Physeter macrocephalus
ACACCCTCTCCAGCCTTTGTTGTTTGTAGATTTTCTGATGATGCCCATTCTAACTGGTGTGAGGTGATACCTCATTGTAGTTTTGATTTGCATTTCTCTAATAATTAGTGATGTTGAGCAGCTTTTCATGTGCTTCTTGGCCATCTGTATGTCTTCTTTGGAGAAATGTCTATTTAGGTCTTCTGCCCATTTTTGGATTGGGTTGTTTGTTTCTTTAATATTGAGCTGCATGAGCTGTTTATATAGTTTGGAGGTTCATCCTTTGTCTGTTGATTCGTTTGCAAATATTTTCTCCCATTCTGAAGCTTGTCTTTTCGTATTGCTTATGGTTTCTTTTGCTGTGCAAAAGCTTTGAAGTTTCATTAGGTCCCATTTGTTTATTTTTGGTTTTATTTCCATTACTCTAGGAGGTGGATCAAAAAATATCTTGCTGTGATTTATGTCAAAGGGAGTCTGATTCCTCCAGCTCCGTTTTTTTCCCCTCAAGACTACTTTGGCTATTTGGGGTCTTTTGTGTCTCCATACAAATTTTAAGATTTTTTTGTTCTAGTTCTGTAAAAAATGCCACTGGTAATTTGATAGGGATTGCATTCAATCTGTAGATTGCTTTGGGTAGTATAGTCATTTTCACAATATTGATTCTTCCAGTCCAAGAACATGGTATATCTCTGCATCTGTTTGTGTCATCTTTGATTTCTTTCATCAGTGTTATAGTTTTCTGAGTACAGATCTTTTACCTCCTTAGATAGGTTTATTCCTAGGTATTTTATTCTTTTTGTTGCAGTGGTAAATGTGATTGTTTCCTTAATTTCTGTTTCAGATTTTTCATCATTAGTGTATAGGAATGCAAGAAATTTCTGTGCATTAATTTTATATCCTGCAACTTTACCGAATTCATTGATTAGCTCTAGTAGTTTTCTGTTGGCATTTTTAGGATTCTCTATGTATAGTATCATGTCGTCTGCAAACATCTTTCAAGTTTTAAATGCCTTTACCCTTTGACCTAATAGTTACACTTCAAGGAATTTATCCTGTGCTGTAATCACAGTTGCACACATGTACATGTACCTGTACATTGGTATTTGTTGCCCTCCTGTCTATAATAGGATAAAACTGGAAACAGATCAAGTTCCTCAGTAGGAGGGTGGTGAAATAAATTATAGTACAACTGCGTGCCAGAATATCATGCAGCTTTTAAAGAATTAGATAAGACTAATTCTTATTAGTACTCACGAAAAGATATCTAGAATAGATTAAATGAACACTGTAAAAGAGTAAGAGTATTGTAAGCTCATTTTTGTAAAAAAAAAAAAAAAAAAATTCTGTGTAGCTAGTTTTAATTGTATATAGGCAGTCTCTGGAAGTACAAATAAATCATAGTAATTAACCTCTGGGGAATGGACCAAGAATTGGATGAAGACTTCACATTATACCTTTTGGTTTGGAACTGTTTTGGGGTTTTTTTGTTTTGGGGTTTTTTTGCTTGTTTTGTTAGCATAGGTATGTGTTATTCCTGTAAATTTGGTTGGGGGGGAGGGGAGAGTATAGGAGTAGAGGGAGGGAATGATTTAACAAGTAGAAAAAAATAGATAGCAGTTAAACAAGTTTGATCAGTATGATCATAGGATCCCATTCAAAATAATCCAATCCTTAGCTTATAAATGAAATAGCTAGAATTTGAATTTGAATTCTGATCTCTTTGGCTGTAAATACCTAAAAACCAGGTCTTTCTTTTGATTGTTCCATGTGGTCCCACTGTACTTAGTAAAAAACTGGAGATGCTTGTATACAGCTTCCCTAACTACCAAAAATGATCTGTATCAGAATTTCCCGGTGAGCTTTTCATTTGGTAGATCTCAGAGCTTCATCCCAGAACCAATCTCCAGGGAGGGATCTTTGGAATCATTTTTGGTTAGTTCTGTTGTTTGGTTGTTGTTTCTTTAAGCTTCCCTATTTGATAGACAGGTATCTTATAGTCAAAAATAAGGTTGATAGCAGCAGCAGTTGATCATTTAAGGAGCTAACAGTCTCACATTTTTAGACAACACTTTTTTCTAATTATATATAATTTATACTAGAAAAATCCTAATCTAATTTAAAAATAGTAGTTAAACTATTAGGTTGAACTATGAAATGGTTGATAATCGACCATTTTTTACCTATAAAAATGGCAGTTTTATATGTTTCAATATGGTTATGTTTTATTTCTCCCTCTAGGAGTATATTCACCGTTATGGCAACTAAGCCATTTAAAATTTTAATCTAAAGGTTATTTATGTATGTAACTTTTTCATTTCTTGTTCCAGTGATTGCAGTGATAGCAGCCACCCTCTTCCCTCTTTGGCCAGCAGAAATGAGAGTAGGTGTTTATTACCTCAGCGTGGGTGCAGGCTGTTTTGTAGCCAGCATTCTTCTCCTTGCTGTTGGTAAGTATTGTTATTAGTAAGACTGACCTCGGTAAGAGGTAGATACTGAGCAGTTTGGACTGTAATCTGGAGCTTCAGTAAAGTTTAACAACAAAATTAATGTAAGTGAATCAAGAAGTATATGGGCCTACTTTTTGGGTCATATCCCAAAACTGACTCAGGCTTGAAGTAGTATATGTGCTTGATTAGATTTGGTCTTTTGTGATGAAAGGATTTAATATGTCTCAATCTGCAAATAGTTAGGCTTTAAGATTTAACTACCACAAGGACTTCAATATTTTTACAGTGGTTGATCATTTATTAGACATAATACTTTCAGTAAACACTTTTTTTTTTTTACTTAAGGCAAATGAAACTTATTTTAAACATTTACATTTTATACAGTAAATGATTATAAACAATTGATATGCCATTTTTAGTAAAAATCAGTTTGTACCATGTACCAAGATAAATTCTTGATGCATTAACAGGTTGTAAAATGCTTTTTAAAAATCAACAAGAAAATGTAAATAATGTTATTTTATGTTTCTGGATGATTGGGGTCTTTCATAGCTAAAAATAACAATATAAAAATAACCCAATTCAAAAGAGGAAATTCAAAACAATTGATTAATAAATATATGAGAAATGCTCATCACTAGTTATCAAATGATAAAATTAAGATAATGTGGTATTTTTTGCTTATATAATTAGGAACTTTTTTTGTTTTTTTGTTTTGTTTTGTTTGAAATGGAAATAGTGCCAAGGAGGGTTTGACTATAAGGAAATACGCCTAAATATAAATGGTGGTGGTAGTTTTGAATGATTTTAATGTTCTTCTTTACATTTGTCTGTATTTTTTACAATGAACATGTTACTACGAGAAAAAACAAGTATTATTTTGCTTAAAATTCTAGTGTTGGAAAATTTTTCTGTATAGGGTAAACTGGTCTAATTTAGTTTTTCATTTTGGGAAAGAAATAGGAATTTTTTTATGTTTGTCTAAAGCTCTTTAGTGATTCTTTTTTTAACCTTATATATAATTCTTTGAACCATCGAGAGCTTATGTTGGTATATGGTACTAAGTTCTGATTGTTTTCCTCAAATGACAAATAAGCTTTTCCACCAGGACATATAGGAGTACTTCTTTATAGAAATGTTTTTAAATATCCACATTAATGATTTAATATCTGTTTTTAGAGGACATAATTTGGCCAAGATTATCTGAGGAGGGTGTGTGTTATTCTGTGATTCTATGATATATAATGTAATAGATTCTTATGTTTATAAAGCATTACTGCTATAGCCCTAAGCAGTTTCCCTCTGCACATCCCTTCACCCTGGACATCAAAGTGTCCTGAGTTGGTGCCACCACCCATGGACCCAGGAATTCATTGAGTATTTTCATTCAATTCATCTTGTTTATGGGCCTCCATATTTTTCTGGGATCTCTGACTGTGTGTGAAGCCCTTTTCATCCACCTTTCAGTTTTTCCTTCCTCTAGCGTAGTCACCTTGAGAATAGCCCCTGAAGTTTCTGCATGTAACAGCACACTTGTAGGCCAAGAAATAATATCTAAGAGTGTGAAGCAGGTAATTCGTGGTAGTGTACTACCTGCATCAAGAATGAGAAGCCATAGGGCTTCCCTGGTGGTGCAGTGGTTGCGCGTCCGCCTGCCGATGCAGGGGAACCGGGTTCGCGCCCCGGTCTGGGAGGATCCCACGTGCCGCGGAGTTTTAACATCTTTATTGGAGTATAACTGTTTTACAATAGTGTGTTGGTTTCTCCTTTACAACAAAGTGAATCAGTTATACATATACATATGTTCCCATATCTCTTCCCTCTTGTGTCTCCCTCCCTCCCACCCTCCCTATCCCACCCCTCTCATGGTCACAAAGGAGAAGCCATAAACTTTTATCTGCCATTAGATATACTAACCAAGTTGCTGTCTTCTGGTTCCCAAATCTCTGAAAATTTAGAAGCTCTTTGAAATTTTTCAGCAAAGGTTTAACTCCACTGAATAGAATTAACCCACTTGGTTATCTTTTATTTAAACCAATATTCACAATAATTTATGGTTATTATCTTGTTTTGCTTTTTAAAGTATTGTTTCTTCAGTAATGTTTTCTATAATTTTTCATTTTAAATACACTATGGATTTAAGTAGCATCATGCATTAAATAGTCTTGTGAATCAAATCAGAAAATAAACCCAACGTTTTCGTTGCTTCTCTTAGAAAACGTTGTTTCTCTTGGAAAATTCCAAATATACTTTCAAATGGTTTTGATCTGTACCCCACTTATAAATTGGAGATTGTTTTAATATCTCATGAAGTATTATATGTTGATCAGAATTATATTTGGTGCTACTTTGAATACATATTCTTAGTATTGCCATTTAAAATAAGATCTTTGCCGATTTTCTAAATATGTCACTTTTAGTATAGAAATGGTATGACAATACATATCACAGTGGTTTTCTCATGATTCCTCTCCTTTTGCCCCTGATAATCTACTGCCACATAGAGAAAAACTGTAAAAAATGTTAGAATTCTGCTACACCCAGTTTATATATGGCATTAGAATTTAGATTTTGCCATTTCGATATTGCTCTTTCTTGGATTTGAGGCAAGATTTCATATTATGAACTGTCTGTCTTACAACCCTTCAAAGCCTATCATAACATCATAATTCTATTTGGAGGGAAAAATATGCAGCCTCCTTAAGAGATGTTCATTATTTATTTTTATCAGTGGGGTTTATTCACTGATTATTCCGTAATTTCAAAGCATATTTGCCTTTTCTGCTTGTACCACAAAAGATACTGATGTATACACACACAGTCTTTCAGAATATTTATGTTCTTTTGTGAAAATAGAAATTACTGCTTTATAAAAGTCAAGGCAGCTATAACCATTTTATTTGTCCAGAGCAATATAATGGAAGAAACATAGATGAGCTTTTCTCAGGTCTTATTTGAAAACAATGATATAATTATCAGTAAAGAAAACAAAAACTAAAATAAAACCAAAAAACCTGTCATAATTGATTAGTCCATAACATTCACATAATCATGACCTTAAAAAAAAGAAAAACCAGGCAAATCACTCACTCAGCTCTTCTATATGTTTGGTAAATTAAGAGAAAACTATATGAAATATTGGGGTTTCTGTTTGTGATAGCTCATTACTACAAACTTTAAAATTCTCAATTTCTTCCATTATCTAAACCACAGTTTTGTCATATATTGCTCTAAAAGAGTAACTTCAAACCTATTTGTTGAAGCAATCTGGCTTTCATTAGCATTGTATGTGTCCTAATATTGGGAGAAGGTTGGTCCTTAAAATAAACAGAAATTGCATACTTATTTAAGAAACTCGTAACTTTTAGTAAAACATTATCTTATTGTTCAAAAGTATTTTTTCTTAGAAGACTTATCCTTTAGGCAGGGTAGGCACATGCCTTGAACTCATGATACATTTAGGGGCCCACGGAAATGGTTTCATTTTCCTTTCTTTTAAAATCAAAAATAATAATATATACACATGCATATCATAGTGGACCTGTGCAGTATTATATTTGTATTTGTACCAGTATGGTCGGAAAAGCAGAATTTTTAATATTTTTTAATGAAGGAATTGCCTTACAAAGGCAAAAGTATCTGGGGTCTAGGGAAGTCATGGTGCAGTCCTGCTTTCTCCTTTTTAAGGCTGCTTAAGGTATCCTTCATCCTGCATTTATTTCCTTTTTCTTCTACCGTGGTCTCATGTGTACTTCAGGGTCCAACTGGCAGCTGTGCTTATTGAACTATAACATAGCAAAGTGCATAAATCATAAGTATATCCATGAAACAGCACCTGAATTAAAAAATTATAAAAGCAGTTTTTTGAATGGCATTGTAGCATTATGCCCTCAAGTTCAGAGAAGAATGCTCTGTGCCTAGAATACTGTTGATAGCTGCTAAACTAGGATTTAATTGTTTATACTTAAGGTGCATGTAATATGCAAATAATAAAACTCTGAATGTTTTCCCGCTTTTTCATTGACAAATATTACGTGCTTTCTGAGTCAATGCTTGAATTATTCAATTAGAGAAATTTTTCTCCCACAGCTCGTTGCATTCTGTTTCTCATCATTTGGCTCATAACTGGAGGAAGGCACCATTTTTGGTTCTTGCCAAATCTGACTGCTGACGTGGGCTTCATTGACTCCTTCAGGCCTCTGTACACACATGAATATAAAGGACCAAAAGCAGACTTAAAGAAAGATGAGAAGTCTGAAACCAAAAAGCAGCAGAAGTCCGACAGTGAGGAAAAGTCAGACAGTGAGAAAAAGGAAGATGAGGAAGGAAAAGTAGGACCAGGAAATCATGGAACAGAAGGCTCAGGTGGAGAACGGCATTCAGACACAGACAGTGACAGGCGAGAAGATGACCGATCCCAACACAGTAGTGGAAATGGGAATGATTTTGAAATGATCACAAAAGAGGAACTGGAACAGCAAACAGATGGGGATTGTGAAGAGGAGGAAGAAGACAATGATGGAGAAACAACTAAATCTTCACATGAAAAATCATAATCTGACTAATTTGGGGACTAAATAAGTGCAAGAGGTTGGATTTTCTAGGTTGGCTGATCATAATGTATACATGACATTTGTAGCATTCTTTAAATCCATTTACTGAAGTGGATTTGACATCCAAGCAGTTATATTCAGCCCCTCATTTCATGTAATACTATTATTGGTACAGTCTAAAGCCATTTGTAAGTTTTATCTATTTGATAATTTTACAGTAAATAGGTCTCATTTATTTTGATAGTTATCAAAGGTGCACTTTCCACAGTGACATTTACATTAATGACATTTTTTGATAGTTGTATGGCTTTTTACTGTTAGACTAATCAAAATAACTAAAAGGGATAAAAACAAACACCAACATTTCAGATTATTATGCATAGTTATGTAACCATTTCACAGTTTCTTTAAGGTGAAATGCTTAAATTATTGTTCTTGATAGTTTAGCTTCTGTTGATTATAAAATTTTACCAGATAATTTCCAAGATTCTGAGTTAGCAGGGTTCTAAAGCATTTTGTGGAAACAAGCCAACTAGTAATAATGCAGCAACACTTTTAGTTTAACTACAAATTCTCCTTTTCCAACTTAGGAAATCCAAACTGATTTGTACGACATTCAGAGTAAGGTGGTCATCTCCAACAGAGGAAGCAAGCAGCATTGGTTGGAAGGTGATGGCTCTTCTTCCCGTTTCCTTGTCATAAAGTAAAATGTATTCTGTACATAATTTACAAATAAACATTTTATTTTAATTGACTTCTTATTTAGACATTTTCTCAACACTTAAATTTGTAAAATTAAGACCATTTAAGCATATGTTTTTAGAGAAACGGAAGTTTCAATAACCCACAAAACATCTGTGATCTTTCTGCAGCAGCTTCAGTTTTGTGCCAACATTCCATGTATTTGAATATGAATTAAAACGATCCTTATTAAATAAGAGCAGACAAAGTAGCTGTTTGTATGCCTTAATGTTCATTTTGATTTATCTTAAATCTCTACATTCAGAAATGGGGTGCTGTATTATCAGACCAGGAGGACTGCTATGAAAGATAATTTACTGTTCTAAAATATCAGTTTAAAATAAAGAACATAAAAGAAAACATAAGAGAACCATTGGACTCTAATTGCTTTAAACTAGTTTTGCAGTTTGATTTCATGTCTTGCAAACCTTAGTTACAAATCTTTAGGAAAAATCATGTGTTTACTTACGAGTATAATCATTCCTTGGAGTTATACTCTTATAAAATGATAATGAATATTATTTTCCTTCAGTCACAGTGAGAACATTTTGCTTTGTAGTTGAAATAGGTGGTGTGTATAGGTCTTCATTTTTCTTTAGGCAGTTTCCCACCTAAAGTTAGACTAAAGATGTTAAATTTTTCTAATTGTGAAAAAGTACACTTTCTGTATACTGACACATTTTGTTAAACATGGCTTGTTTGCTTCTTTATAGTATTCCTTGTTAAGTGGACAGAAATGTGGCTATTTGATGTTAATGCAACTCTATCAAGGCTGCAGTCAATCAGTCTAAGTTTCCTCCTAGCAAATGTTCATTGATTTAAGTGCCTGGGTGTTTTCCCCTCACATTTTCAGAGCTCTTCTGCTTTATTTCCCCAAAAGGGATGCATAATTATAACTTCTGAGCTTCTTAATCACCAGTAGCATCAATACCTATTTTGGGAAATGATAATGGTACCAAAAGTGTCTTTCAGAAATAAAAATGATTTAACCTTTACTGTTGTGATAATGCCCAGGCACTCAATATTTATCCTTAAGCTCTTTATAATATATGTACTATGTCTAACCTTTAAGACATTTGGAGCATGGCAGGAAAGTCAGCTTCTTATCGATATGTGTGGATTCTTAAAGAATGTTAGTACAGATTTTTATAAATATTTGGTGGTCCCTGGGGGAAAATGTCATTCTTACTGTGGTTAGAAAGCAAGTTAGAAATTTCAGCTCTTTTACTATTCAAGGTTGTATACTTCAAACAAAAAATCAAAAGACTGCCACAGTTATATTTCTCAGAATAATAGATGGCTGTCTTTGTTGACTAACATTAAATATTCTTATGCCAGAGCATGGAAAATTGTTTACATTAGTCATTGGAGTCGTGATTTAAAAAAAAAAAAAAAACTTCAGGTTTGCTATGCTACTGTAAATAGAAGCATGAAGCTTTTGGATAATGTAGGATTTATTGTGGAGTGGGTATAAATTGACTTAACTAATAAGCAGGATTGAATTAACAAACTGAGTCCAGATAATAATAATAATGCATTTGTGATTGTAAAGTCAATGTATTAAATAGGTTGTTTCTCCTTTTCCCTCCCACTGATTTCTTTAATTTTCAAACTATATGGCCTTCTAGATGACTTTAATTGAAATAATTTGGATTTAGCCAAATACTATCAAAAAGTAATAAATTTTAATATATCACATTAAAATTATGCAGTGGTGATGGGTTTTAATGTTTTCCCCCCTTCTGGTTTTACATTATGAGTACCAATTAGCTGCTAACTATAGAAGAATCATCGTGTCTTTTGTAAATTGAATTTTATTTTTTGAATCTTTATGAGGAATTGAAAAAGAATAAGTACAGTTGATCATGATTATTCATGCAGTTAGGTTCTGTAAAGTCACCACCAACATGGAATTAACAAATACTGAATCATTGCTCCTAGGGGAAATACTGGGGTTATTGTGTGAGCTTCTGGCCACATTTTCACCAACTAATCAATACATAAATTTGTTTTAGGTGTCTTTCTGTTTTGTTGAGTTAACTAACATTGAACTCATGGTCAACAGCACCATAACTTCATGCCCGACCCAAGCTTATCTAACACACGTGCTTTCTCCATATGGTCTATTACAGCCTTCTAGTACTTAGGGACACTAGACAGCATTTTAGCACTACATTTGGGGGCCATTTTAAACAGTAAAATCACCAGTAAAACACAAAAATGCAAAGAACAATGCACTAAATAGAGCAAAGGATGCTTGTTTAAGAGAGCTGAACCAAGGACACGGCATGTCAACTTGTCACCCTCAACTGGGAACATATGCATTGGGCAAGTCAAATTTTTCACCTCTCTATGCATGATTGTGAAAGCACCACAAAAGTTTTAAACAACAGGCAAATTTACAAATACAGAATCCACAAATAAGGATCAACTGTACTTAACTGTTATAAAGCTGTGACATATCTGTCTGATCTACAGAATAGGATTTATTGCTGAATCATGCTCCGGTATTTCCATAACGTTTTAAATATCCATTCTGTCTGAAAGTAAATACTTAGTTCCTAATTGTATGTAGTAGTTTCCTTTTGCTCTTTGTTTTAGCAGTATTTCAGTTCTTTGTCCATTTGTTCAGTAATACCAAACACAACGTGCCAGAATTTTAGGTGTAGCCATGAATTTAAAAAAAAATTTTGCCCTCTTGGACCATCAGATAGTGTGGAAAATGCTATGGTAGAGATTTGCCAAATGTGCTGGATATCTCTACCTCTCCAGTTCCACTCTACTCTCTGCCCCCAAGAGACTTACGAGTGGACCACAGCAGTCGGCTGCTTCGCCTCCTGGCTTCTGGGTGGGTGTGGCTAAGGAGTTTCCTAGCTGGAGATCTGAGGATGGTCAGGATAACCTCTTCTCTCTGCTCTTCCACTATGGGCTGCCTCAATAGTCAAAGGTTACCACTTCCTCTAAACTTCTCTTCACTCGTTTCCTTCCTGTTCTCTTCCCTTCTGGCCAAGGGGTGATGTCAGCTCTGCTGATACTAGCCTGGAGTTGTTGAAGCTATTGTGCCTCCTCTTGTGGCTCCGCTACACCCCACATCTTTGTTAGTATCTCCTCAAAGTATCTTAATTTAAGAACCATCTGCTTCCTATTGGGAACCAAGACCAGTAAACCAGAGAAATTCCTAGAGAACAATTCTGATGAAGAGTTTACCTCTTTGATGAGTCCTTGTCCCCAAACATTATTAGAAAGTATCTCACAACCTTACAGAGCATGCCCTAAGAGTTTTTTTTTTTGTTTCTGTTTTATGGGGGGTTTTTTTTGAATTTTATTTTATTTTTTATACAGCAGGTTCTTATTAGAAAGTATCTCACAACCTTACAGAGCATGCCCTAAGAGTTTTTTTTTTTGTTTCTGTTTTATGGGGGGTTTTTTTTGAATTTTATTTTATTTTTTATACAGCAGGTTCTTATTAGTTATCTATTTTATACATATTAGTGTATATATGTCAATCCCAACCTCCCAATTCATCCCACCATCACCACCCCCCCGCCGCTTTCCCCCCTTAGTGTCCATACGTTTGTTCTCTACACCTGTGTCTCTATTTCTGCCTTGCAAACAGGTTCATCT
>NC_041214.2:63437965-63447227 GCF_002837175.3 Physeter macrocephalus
TCTCCTTCTGACTTACTTCACTCTGTATGACAGTCTCTAGATCCATCCACATCTCTACAAATGACCCAATTTCATTCCTTTTTATGGCTGAGTAATATTCCATTGTGTATATGTACCACATCTTCTTTACCCATTCGTCTGTGGATGGACATTTAGGTTGTTTCCATGACCTGGCTATTGTAAATAGTGCTGCAATGAACATTGGGGTGCATGTCTCTTTTTGAATTATGGTTTTCTCTGGGTATATGCTCAGTAGTGGGATTGCTGGGTCATATGGTAATTCTATTTTTAGTTTTTTAAGGAACCTCAATACTGTTCTCCATAGTGGCTGTATCAATTTACATTCCCACCAACAGTGCAAGAGGGTTCCCTTTTCTCCACATGCTTTCCAGCATTTGTTGTTTGTAGATTTTCTGCCCTAAGAGTTTTGATAACCAAAATCCTATTCTGGTAGATACCTATGCAGATAACCACAAAAAGAAACAAATTTGTCTTCTTTAGCAAGCTCCTAAGCCAATGTCTGCAGCATTTAGTTATAAGTTTTTGAGTAAGTCCAGATGCATTTACTCCACTCTTCTAACCTAGCCCAGAGACCCTCTGAAACTAAAGTAAATCACACATAGGTCTGTAGTTTTTGGATTGTCCAAAAGGCTCGTCATCTCTATTTCAGCATGGCATTAGAAAGAGTAGGGTGGGCTAAGGTTCTCTGGAGTCAAATCATCACACTTTGGTCTCATCTTGTTTTAAGTGAATACCTAGATCACTTCAACTTTTTGTGCCGTGGATCCTTTCTCAGAATAGTGTTTTTAAGTGCAGAAAATAAAATGCATAGCATTACAAAACCAATTATGTTGAAGTATAAGTTATCAAAATATGTACGTGTGTGATACAGTAATATATGTTCATTTAATAACCAGATCTAGCAGAGAGTTTAATAACTGCTATGACATTGAAGTAGCATGAACAATATATTGAGATCTCTGCAACTGTAATGTGATACGAAAAGACCTGATTTCTGTTAGTGACGAAGTCACGTTACTGCCTAAAACAGCTCTGCATTGTTGTATGCATTTATAATCAAAGAAAATACTAAATTTCAGTTACAGTCTAGTGAAAAAAAAAGTAATTTTTTCCCATCCAAGTTCACATATCCTCTGAATTCTGTCAAATCCCTTAAAGGTCTGTGGACTCCAAGGTAAGACCCCTTTACCTAGCTAATCAGATACACCAATATCAAGTGAGACTATAACATTATATTCAAAGGCCAGTGATACTTAATTTAGCATAATTTAGTATTTAATGTGATTCACAGCTCATGTCTACTTCATTAACATATTTAGCAAGTTCCATGGTGGGACAGCCTTCGGGACCAGCCAGATGCTGTGCTGTTGCCATGATCATACCTGTGCACTGTTTCACGTGTAGCAAGATCGTCAGCAACAAGTGGGAGGTCTGCCTGGGGCTGCTGCAAGCCGAGTACACCCAGGAGGACTCCCTGCAGTGCTGCATGCTGCTGGCCCCCATGGACCTGACCAAGAAGCTGCTCAATTATGCACCCCTGCAGAAGTGATGGTTCTGGATCCCGGTCATGGTTTGCTTAAAATCTCTTCCTTTGCGGAACACTCCTTCCTCTTCTGTAGTCTCCTCATTCCATTCTAGGGTGACTGGCCCCATGGAAGAGCACATGACTCAACCCAGACCAATCCAAGCCCTCTCTTCAGGATCTAGAGTTCTAAGGACCAAGTGGGCCTGGAGACACCAATGGCTGTGTTTCCTTCAGGTGGACCAAGGCTGCCTAGAAATAAAACCAACGTGAAAAAAGCAGAACCAGGAAAGACAAGACATAATGCCATCTTGGAACTCCTAGATCTAGCCCTGCCTGGATTTTTCAGTTACATGAGTGAACGAATTCCTCATTTTTGCTTAAGCTATTTTGTAAGGCTTCTGTGCCTTGGAACTGAAAGACGACCGACTTATACGGGAAGATAAGTATGAACAGTGACACTTGAAGTACCTTTGGAGGGAATTAACTCAAAGTGAGGAAGTGCCACAATCAAATTTGCATCTTAGACTATACTAACCACATGGAAATGGGCTCATGTGGGGTAAGTCTAGAGGGAAGGAGAAGATGTGGCTCTTGGAGCGACCATCAGATTCTCTGAATATTTCTAATAGTTCTTAAATTTACGTGTTCTAGACAAAACTTCCCTCTTGTTTTAAAATAGAAATTATTTTCTTATTACAGAAAACTCAGAAAATGCCTAAAAGCAAAAATAAGGAAACAGAAAACCCCCAAATCTATCCTGCAGGGACAACTACTGTTAAAACTTAACGTTTATACATCTAAATTCTTACTTGTGTAACTTTGTGTTCACTGAGGTGGGAAAATGTATTAAATAAGTGCAAGTACCTTGCACTTAGAATATGCAAAAATTGCTGATCTGGAAGAAGAACATGTGCGAAACTACAGACTTAACATTTTTTTCCAGAAGAACAAATCATTGACCAGCTTATGATTTTAAATTGTATTTCTGTTCATCAACTTCAAGCTTCAAATTGTGAACTTAATGTTAACCTGATACTAAGTATATGCCAAATGCATATTACAAAGATTTCACATTAGGATGTGTTTGATGATCAACATAAGAGGGATTTAGATGAGGAAGATTTAATGGTTAACTTACCCATGTCTCTATCTCTTACAATTATAGCAGTTTGTACTGCAAAGAAAAAATAATTACTAACAAACAAATTAGTCCACAACTGAAGAAAATAGCAATGAGTATGTAGAAACTGGTCTGCATTTATTGAATATATAGTCTATACAATATCTGTCAGACTTCACGACTAGAAAGAACTATTAGATGCTACACAAGTAAGACAGATCACATCTCCATCCCTGCTCTCTAGTTGCATATACTCTGCAAGGTTTACGAGATTGAAACTCTTATTCTTAATAACTTTGTTCTCACTGTTTAATAGAGCCCTCAGAGTTCTCCACTTCTCAAACTCCTATACATTTGCTTCTACCTCACCTTCCAGCCTGCTTCCAATTCAGTCTCTTTCCTAAGGACAGATTGTAAATTTTATTTCTTAAAAACAGCATATGCAAGGACTCTGAAGATGTCTAGTGATTTCCTCAGGCTCCAACCAAAGTGACTTATTAAATGACAGTACTGGAAGGCAGCATGGAATGTTTGTTTTAAAGTTTCCATCAATGCCAAGGCACAATTATAAACAGTTTCCCTATAGCAAGGGGACCAATTCCTGGGAAATAAGCTCAAATTTTCAGCCCCATTGCCTACTCACATTCTTTTTTTTTTCTGGCCATGCCACATGGCTTGCGAGATCTTAGTTCCCCTACCAGGCAGTGAAAGTGCTGAGTCCTAACCACTGGACCGCCAGGGAATTCCCCCAACTCACAGTCTTTATTCCACCCTATACAGATTAAGAGGAGTGTGGTGACCAGTAGGGATAGAAGGGATGCCATTTAGACTCCCAATATAGACCATAGACTGCTTTTCCACGAGGCAATTACAGTTTTCTGCAGCACTCAGGAAGTTGGTCATCTGAAGAATCTTGAAACTGGGAGACCCAATCCACCTTCCCTTCTTTTCTTCGTTCGGCCAACTGAGCCCCTACTATGTACCAAACAAGGAAGATACAGCATGAGGAACCTGTAGTCCCTGCCCCCAAGCAGCTCACAGTCCAGGGAAGGAGCATGCAGCAAGCCTCTGCCCATACAAGAGCAAACACGGTGCAGAAGGAGATCCATCCTCTACCCGAAGAGCACAATCTCTGCCACCTGAAAGTTTCCAGCCTTGTGGGGGAAGATAAGGCAAATACAGAGTCAAACCCTATGTGCCATGGAGACAAAACATTGGTGCTGTGGGTCTTAGGTCACGAAGGAAAGACTGGGGAGGCAAAAAAGGAAGACGGGGTAGCACTTCTGCGACAAGCAAGCGTTTTACCGCTGCAATCATTCATTCCCTGTACTTCCTTTTTACCATCAACAGTTGTTTTCCAGAATTGGGAATATCGCCCTCCAGGAGTTTACAAATCCAAGTGAAAAATAACCGCGAACTGTTGGAGTAGAAAGGAAAGGAACAAAATAACTCCTTGGGCCTCTGTGATGGAGGCTTCCAGTACACAGCCTTAACGTCTGGGACAATGTCAAACAAGCATTCCACTTATTTCTTAAGTATCTTGTGCTTATCATAGTTAAACTTGCTTAAAATAAAATCCACCAGGATGCTCATTTTGTTTACCCTATGCTGCACTACAAAGAGGAAGCAACCCAAGACATTGTTCTATGCTGCTGAGAACAATTCCATTTCCTTCCTGTTGGCTGATTTTATTTTTCTTGATACAACATGTAATTATGGGAATTTTTTTCAAACAGATTTGTACTATAAAATTCAGTCTCTCCTGTAGCAACATAAGATCCTCCTGCAGATCAAGGCAGCCAAGAATGGTGCATTTAGAGAAGGGGGTTTGCTTTAATGTTGTGTGTGACCAACTTCCTGTTGCCTTTTAATGTTCTCTTGCTGGAACAGCTCAATTGGATAATTAAGAAATGCACACATGCACAGGAAATATTTTTAAATAAAATTTTGAAATAAAGTGTAACATACCTAAAGAAAAGTATACAAATCATAAGTGTATGGCTCAGTGAATTGTCACAGTGAACACACCCACGTGACATCAGTCAGACCAAGAAGTAGAACACCAGCACCCAGAAACCCCCGTGCCGCCCCCAGCCACCTGTCTCTTCCCTTCCCCACCATGTTCACTTCTGCCTGTTTTTAACATCATATAAAATGGAACTATCTTATGTACTCTTTTATGCTGGACTTTTCAACGTTGGGAGATCCATATTGTATGTAGCAACAGTTCCGTCACTTTGCACAGATGATTAATCACATCCTGGATGGGAGAGAGAACCACACAGATGAGTGGAGGTTTCCCTCAGACTGGGACTCCAAGTGCTGTGCCATTGCCTCGTCTCCCCAGCCTAACACTGGATGAAGAGAGCCACCACTATCCACTGAGGGTAGATTCCTGACTGGGAGAGCAGTTTCCTGAGAACTCTCTGACCATTAAACCTCAGTCCCTATTAAGAATTCTTCTCTTCCCTTCACTGTGAATTCAACTAGTATTTGCTGAGCTCCCCCGATGTGTAAATCCCTGTGCTGTGTGAATGCTGCAGGGACAACAATCCCAAGAAGGAGCGATGAGACAGTACACCAATAGCTATCATTCAAGGGCTCAATCTGATTAGAGGTGATAAGAGAAATACAGGGTACTTTGGGAGTTTTAAAGTCGGAGGAAATCACACTCAGGGATCAGAAAAAGACTTTGCAATGGTGTTCAAGACTTGGAGGCCCAATGGGATCAATAGGATTATCTGTGGAAAGACTCCAGGCCAAGGCTATATGCTGAGTAAAAACAAAAAACAAAGACAGATAAGGATCACTTTGTGGAGAGTAGTAAGTGACCCAATTGTCTTAATCAAAGGGAATATTGGGAATTGAGGGGTTTTTTAAAAGTATAGTTGATTTACAATGTTGTGTTAATTACTGCTGTACAGCAAAGTGATTCAGTTATACATATATATACACATTTTTTAACATCTTTATTGGAGTATAATTGCTTTACAATGGTGTGTTAGTTTCTGCTTTATAACAAAGTGAATCAGCTATACATATACACATGTTCCCATATCTCTTCCCTCTTGCGTCTCCCTCCCTCCCACCCTTCCTACCCCACCCCTCTAATACACATTCTTTTTTAATATTCTTTTACATTATGGTTTATTGAATATAGTTCTCTGTGCTATATGGTAGGACCTTGTTGTTTATCAGGAATTGAGTCTTGAAAGCCAGAAGGAAATCATTTTGCAGGAGGCCTTAGATGTCAAGGTAAGGAAGGAATTTATTCCAGTGGCTTTTTCCACTGGCTTCTGCCCTTCAGCCTACAAGGGTGCTCAGACCTCCCTTTTCTAACAACTTCTGTCCACTTTTCTTCTCTCCTAAGTATCTTTATTCCTCCCTTCACTCCTCATCCTTTTTAAGAGTCTTATTCTCCACTTCAGTTTAACCCACTGCCACCTGGTTTCTATACCGAACATTCTTCCAAAACTACAATTGCTGAGATCTCTGTATCTCCATCCGTACAGGGCTGCACCCCTTACTGTCCTCAAGTCACAATTCGCCCAACTGGAAGTCCAGTCATCCACAGTCCCCATATATAATCAGCCACCAAATTCTGTCCATTCTATTTCAAAAGTGTCCCTTTACTTACTGAAATATTTAAAAGATCTCTTGACTGCCATTCTGCTTACTGATTAGCATCGAAGATCTGGACTGGGTTTGACTCCTGGAGCCACAGCCTAGAGAGACAGAAGGGGAAAAGGGAGTCCTATGTGGGAGCTCACCAGCTTCTATACTTCAGGGTCTTCAAGAGCATCTTCTTTTTCTTCTCTCTTTTTAAAAGTTTAATTTTGTATTATATTCACCTGGTTCAAAAATCATAAGTTATAAAGGGTATACAAAATCTCTCTCTTAACTTTGCATCTGCCCAGTTTCTCCTCCCACTCCACCTCCTCCCCTATAGATATCCTTCCAGAGTTTCTTTATGCATATATAATAAAGTATGAATAAAAGTTCTTATTTCCACTCCCTCCCACCCTTTGTTTTTACCCTAAAAGCACACACTATATCCTCTCTTCTGTATCTTAACTTTTTGCCACTTAACAAACATGTGCTGGTAAAACTTTCCATATCATTGAATAGTAGAGAGCTGCCTTATATTTTTAATTTTTATTTTATATAGGAGTATAGTTGATTTACAATGTTATATTAGCTTCAGGTATACAGCAAAGTGATTCAGTTATACATATACATGTATCTATTCTTTTTCAGATTCTTTTCCCATATAGGTTATTACAGAGTATTGAGCAGAGTTCCCTGTGCTATACAGTAGGTCCTGGTTGGTTATCTATTTTATATACAGTAGTGTGTATGTGTGAATCCCAATCTCCCAATTTATCCCTCACCCAGCCTTTCCCGTTTGGTAACCATAAGTTTGTTTTCTAAGTCTGTGAGTCTGTTTCTGTTTTGTAAATAAGTTCGTTTGTATTAATTTTTTTAGATTCCCCATATAAGTGATATCATATATTTGTCTTTCTCTGTCTGAATTACTTTACTTAGTATGATAATATCCAGGTCAATCCATGTTGCTACAAATTGCATTATTTCATTCTTTTTAATGGCTAATATTCCACTGCATATATGTACCACATCTTTATCCATTCATCTGTCAGTGGACATTTAGGTTGTTTCCATGTCTTGGCTATTGTAAACAGTGCTGCAATGAACATTGGGGTGCATGTATATTTTTTTAAAAAATTTATTTATTTATTTATTTATTTATTTATTTATGGCTGTGTTGGGTCTTCGTTGCTGCAGGTGGGCTTTCTCTAGTTGTGGCCAGCGGGGGCTACTCTTCGTTGCGGTGCGCAGGCTTCTCATTGCGGTGGCTTCTCGTTGCGGAGCATGGGCTCTAGGCACGTGGGCTTCAGTAATTGCAGCACGTGGGCTCAGTAGTTGTGGCTCGTGGGCTCTAGCGCTCAGGCTCAGGAGTTCTGGCACACAGGCTTAGTTGCTCCACGGCATATGGGATCTTCCCAGACCAGGGCTTGAACCCGTGCCCCCTGCACTGGGAGACGTATTCTTAACCACTGCACCACCAGGGAAGTCCCATTCATGTATCTTTTAGAATTATGGTTTTCTCCGGATATATGCCCAGGAGTGGGATTGCTGGATCATATGGTAAGAGAGTTGCCTTATTTTAAGAGTATTTTCCGGGCTTCCCTGGTGGCGCGGTGGTTGAGAGTCCGCCTGCCGATGCAGGGGATACGGGTTCGTGCCCCAGTCCGGGAAGATCCCACATGCTGCGGAGCGGCTGGGCCCGTGAGCCATGGCCGTTGAGCCTGCGCGTCCGGAACCTGTGCTCCACACCGGGAGAGGCCACAGCAGTGAGAGGCCCGTGTACTGCAAAAAAAAAAAAAAAAAAAAAAAAAAGGAGTATTTTCCTAAAGGTGCTGGTGTCATAAATGCCTGAAAAGTTTATTATATGTGTCTTTTCATTCAGTCTGGTTGAATTGCCCATCAACCATGATATTTAGGTACTACATTTTTTTAATTGAAGTATAGTTTATTTACAATGTTGTGTTAGTTTCTGCTCTACAGCAAAGTGATTCAGTTATTTATATATATATTTATATATATATACACATTCTTTCTTGTATTCTTTTCCATTATGCCTTATCACAGGATGTTGAATATTGTTTCCTGTACTATACAGTAGGACCTTGTTGCTTATCCATTCTATATATAATAGTTTGCATCTGCTAACCCCAAATTCCCAATCCATCCCTCCCCCACCCCTCCTTCCCCTTGGCAACCACAAGTCTGTTCTCTGTGTCTGTGAGTCTGTTTCTGTTTCGTAGATAAGTTCATTTGTGAATAATTTAGATTCCACATACAAGTGATATCATATGGTATTTGTCTTTGTCTGACTTATTTCACTTAGTATGACAATCTCTAGGTCCATCCATGTTGCTGCAGAGGGCATCATTTCATTCTTTTTATGGCTTTGTAATGTTTCATTGTATAATATATATGTGCCACATCTTCTTTATCCATTCATCTGTCAATGGACATTTAGGTTGTTTCCATGTCTTGGCTATTGTGAATAGTGCTGCTATGAACATAGGGGTTCATGTATCTTTTTGAATTATAGTTTTGTCCAGATATATGCACAGGAATGGGATCACTGGATCATATTGGCAACTCTATTTTTAGTTTTTTGAGGAACCTCTATACTGTTTTCCATAGTGCCTGTACCAATTTACATTCCCACCAAAAGTAGGAGGGTTACTTTTTCTCCACACCCTCTCCAGCATTTGTTATTTGTAGACTTTTTAATGATGGCCATTCTGACTGGTGTGAGGTGATACCTCATTGTAATTTTGATTTGCATTTCTCTAATAATTAGTGATATTGAGCATCTTTTCATGTGCCTGTTGGCCATCTGTATGTCATCTTTGGGGAAATGTTTATTTAGGTCTTCTGCCCATTTTCCTATTAGGTTGTTTGTTTTTTTATTGTTGAGTTGTATGAGCTATTTGTATATTTTGGAAATTAAGCCCTTGTTGGCTGCATCATTTGCAAATATTTTCTCCCATTCTGGAAGTTGT
>NC_041214.2:63447281-63449758 GCF_002837175.3 Physeter macrocephalus
TGAGTTGTATGAGCTATTTGTATATTTTGGAAATTAAGCCCTTGTTGGCTGCATCATTTGCAAATATTTTCTCCCATTCTGTAAGTTGTCTTTTCATTTTGTTTATGGTTTCCTTTGCTGTATAAAAGCTTATAAGTTTGATTAGGTCCCATTTGTTTATTTTTGCTTTTATTTCTATTGCCTTCAGAGACTGACCTAAGAAAACATCGGTATGATTTATGTCAGAGAATGTTTTGCCTATGTTCTCTTCTAGGAGTTTTATGGTGTCATGCCTTATGTTTAAGTATTTAAGCCATTTTGAGTTTATTTTTGCATATGGTGTGAGGGTGTTTTCTAACCTCATTGATTTACTGCAGCTGTCCAACTTTCCCAGCACCTCTTGCTGAAGAGATGTCTTTTCTCCATTGTATATTCTTTAGGTGCTTTGTTTTTTGAGTACAGCAGGTTTGAGAGCAATTTGCTAGAAATATTAACCAGTTCTCATCTTTTCTCTATTCCAAATCAGCGATAAGAATAACTGAAATTTAAACACACATCAAAGATTATTACTCCACATGAGAAAACAGGATGCTGCCACTTTTCAGAATAAATGCCTGTTGGGGGTAGAGTGGCAAAAGTGTAGAAAAATCTGTTTGGGGGTTAACAGCAGGAAATTAGCAGACCTACAAAACTGATAGTGGTCAGAAACTTGGGAGTTTGGAGGACTGGGATGGAATGGCTGATTCAGGTGTAGCAAAAGGAAAATTTGCTAAAGGCAAATGCATAGGTGGATCTGGTGTCCTCCAGAAGTGCAGAGCTGAGCTCTAGACATTAACTCTCTCTCACTTCCTAGACTGATGACTTGAAGTGATTGACTTGAAATATAATAAGCAGAAGCAAACTACAAATAGAAGAAATTTTTCTAAATCTGATAAAGAGTACCTACAAAAATCTATTACAAACATCACATTTAAAGATGAATTACTGAAAACTTTGCCACTAAGACTGGGAATGAAACAAGAGGGCCTCCTATTCAATATCATACTAGAAGTACCAGCTGATGCAATAAGGAAAGAAAAAGGAATAAAGGGCATAAGAATTGGAAAGAAAGAAATTGTATGACATGATTATATACAAAGAAAATACAAAAGAATTTACAGACAAGCCACTGGAACTAGGAAAACTACTGGATAAAGGTTAACATAGATTAAAAACTCAATGGAATTTCTATATACAAACAACAAACAAGTAGAAATTGATTTAAATGATACCATTTACAATAGCATCAAAAAATGTAAATTACCTAGGATTAAATCTAACAAAATGTGCACAAAATGTTATTGTGCTGAAATAACACTTCTCTACACTGAAAACTGAAAATATTAAGATGAACTAAGACATATTAAGAAGACACAAATAAATGGATTAATATATAACATGTTCCTGAATTATGACAATATTATAAAGATTTCAGTTCTCCTCAAATTGATTTATGTGTTAAATTAAGTTCTAATCAGTATCCCAACAGGGATTTTTAAAATAGAAATTGATAGGCTGATTCTAAAATGTAGATGGAAATATAAGGGCCAAAAATAACCAAGACATCCTTGAAAAAGATTAATACTCACATGTTTGTATTCACTTGATTTACAATAAAGATGATACTCCAGTCTGGTGGGGAGTGAATGTGAGTCAATTGGATATCTATATGGAAAAAAATATATTGACCCCCTACATTATGTCATACACAAAAAATGAATTCCAGATGACTAAAGGTCTAAATATGAAAAGTAGAATAATAAAAGTTTATGAAGAAAGGAGAGGAGTATATCTTCATGACCTTGGGTATATAAAAATTTCTTAAACAGGTCACCAAAAGCATGCAGACCATAAAGGGGAAAAAAAATGATAAATTTAACTACAGTAAAAGTAAAAACTTCTGTTTATCAAAAAATACTATTAAGAAGGTGAAAAAATAAGACACAGAGTAAGTGAAGATATATATAGTACTTATATCTGACTTGTATCCAGAATATATAAGGAACTCTTATGAATCAGTAAGAAAAAAGCAGATAACCCAAATAAAAAGTAAGCAAAAGATTTGAGCAAGCATTTCTCAAGTAAGCATCTGAAATGTTTCTCAAATAAACATGTGCAAACATCCTCAATATCGGTAGTCATCAAATGAAAACCACAGTGTGACACCACTACATAACCACTAGAATGGCTAAAATAAAATACAGAAAATTCAAGTGTTGGTGAAGATGTGAAGCAAATGGAATTTTCTTGCCTTGTCAGCAGGAGAATAAATAGATATAATAATTTCAGAAAGCTGTTTGGCAATATCTTCTAAAGCTGAACACATGCCAACTCTATGACCTAACCATTCCACTCCTAGGAATATACCAAACAGAAATGCATCAAAAGATGTTTACAGGGCTTCCCTGGTGGCACAGTGGTTGAGAGTCCGCCTGCCGATGCAGGGGACACGGGTTCAT
>NC_041214.2:63449806-63460954 GCF_002837175.3 Physeter macrocephalus
GCAGAGCGGCTAGGCCCGTGAGCCATGGCCGCTGAGCCTGCGCGTCCGGAGCCTGTGCTCCTCAACGGGAGAGGCCACAACAGTGAGAGGCCCGTGTAACGCAAAAAAAAAAAAAAAAAAAAAAAAAAGATGTTTACAAATTCTTTTTTAAGAAGAATCCAAGCAGCATTATTTGTGATAGCTAAAAACCGGAACCAATACAAATGCCCATCAACAGTGGATTATTGGATATACACATTGTGAGATATTCACACAATGGAATGCTGTGCAGCAGTGAGAATGAATGAACTAAAACTACAGGCAACAATATGGATAAATCTCATGAACATATGGTTGAGCAAAAGAAACCAGACACAAAAGAGTACATATTATACAATTCCATTCATATAAGTATCCAAAACTTATAAGGTACACTGTTGGAGGTCAGAATAGTGGTACCCTTGATGAGGGGACAGTGACTGAAAGGGCAGGGGGCTCAAGGAGGTCTTCTTTGGTGCTGGTGGTGTTCTGTTTTTCAATCTGTGTGCTGGTTACCCTACTGTAATCAGTTTCTGAAAATTCATTGAGCTGTACATTTATGATATGTGCACTTTTCTATATGTAGATTATACTTCAATAAAAAGTAAAGCAAAAAACAGTAAAGCAAAAACAAAAATTGTGGAGTGTTAGAGAATATGAGAAAAGAAGTCTTTTTTTAATTGAAGTGTAGTTGATTTACAATGTTATGTTAATTTCTGCTGTACAGCAAAGTGATTGAGATATATATATATATATATATACATTCTTTTTAATATTCTTTTCCATTATGGTTTATCATAGGATGCTGAATATATTTCTCTGTGTTATGCAGTAGGATCTTGTTGTTTATCCATCTAGCTGCATCCATGTTGCTGCAAATGGCATTATTTTGTTCTTTTTTATGTCTGAGAAGTATTCCATTGTATATATGTACCACATCTTCTTTATCCATTCATCTGTTGATGGACATTTAGGTTTTTTCCATGTCTTGGCTATTGTGAATAGTGCTGCAGTGAACATAGGGGTGCATGTGTCTGAGAAAAGAAGTCTTTAGTCAAAGGTACTATGGGCTATTTACTTTGATATCTTTTATGTACTTTGAGATAATTGAGAAAAGAATGGACTGCTCCTTCCTTGAAGGTACTGGGCTCTAGATCATGCATCAGGCACTGGTAGAAGAAGACATATGCCTCCTTATCCTTAAAGATACTCTTGCCTATGGCTTAGACCAGTGTGCTACTCAAAGTGTGGTCTGAGGAGTGCTGCTGGGCTGTGACGGTTTTATTACTAGACCACAAAAACACAGAAAGCTTGTGCAAGAATGTAGTCAACATACTGCTTACTTCATCAAGAAACTCTTAATCTGAAAAAAAGTCAGGTACTAAACAATGTGCTTAGTGATACAGTTGATTTATATTCTGTTGCAAACCTCATCTGATTGCAGACCAATAGCAGCAACAACAAAAAAGCCATAATATTATTTGAAAGTACACTGTGTTAAGTTAAAGATCTATATTGAAAACTTTAGGGCATCCACCAAAAAAAAATTTTTTAATGCATGATTAATAAGTCTAGTGAAGATTAAATAAAAACATAATAAATACTCAACTGATCAAATTAAAAGGCAGGGAAAGAAGGGGAAATGAATTAAGAACAGATCAGACAAACAGAAAGCAACTAGAAAGATGGTAGGTTTAAGGCTAACACTAAGAGTAAGTGGTCTAAGTACCCCCCCAAGTAAAAGGCAGAGATTGCCAGATTGGATAAAAATAAAGGTATAGATAGGCTAAAAAGAAAAGGATGGAAAAAGATATACGATGCGAGTGAAAATCAAAAGAAAGCTGTAATGGCTTTATTATAACAAAGTGGACAACAATAAAGAGGGACATTACATGATGATAAAGGCATTAATTCTTCAAGAAAACATAATCCCAAATGTGTATGCACCTAAGAACACAGTTTCCAAATACAAGAAGCAAAAACTGTTAGAACTGATAGGAGAAATAGACTGTTCTACAAACACAATTAGAGACTTTAACACTATTGTCTCAGGACAAGTAGACAGAAAAATCAAAAAGGATATAAAACTGAATTACACTATCAACCTTTATGACCTAATTTCCATTTATAGAATATGCTACCCAATCACATCAGAGTACATACTCTTTTCAAGTACACATGAAACATTCACCAAGATACACCTTATCCTAGGCCATAAAAAATGTTTTAAAGAATTGAAATTGTACAAAATTTTCTGATCACAACAGTTAAAACATAAATATAAAATAGAAGGTATCTGATAAATCCCCAAATGTTTGGAAATTAAACAACATGTTTCTAAATAACCCATGGGCCTACGAGGGTGTCAAAGAGACAATCAGAAAATATTTCGAATCAAATGAAAATAAAGACAAAACGTATGGGAATTTTGGGCATATAGCCAAAACAGTGCTTAGAGAGAAATTTATAGCACTAAATGTTTACATTAGAAAAAGAGAAGGTTTTCAAATTAAGAACCTAAGCTTCTACCTCAAGAAACTAGAAACAAACAAATAAACTAAGTCCAAATCAAGCAGAAAGAAACCATAACTAGAAAAAGTGATATCAATGAAAAGGACAGAGCAAAATCAATGAAACCAAAATATTTTCTCTGAAAATATTTTAAAAGGGTATACCTCTAGCCAAACTCATCAAGAAAAAGAAAAAAGACACAAATTACAAATATGAGAGCCTACAGACATTAAACAGATAGTAATTTCTAAATTGTTTTGTATAATAAATTGGATAAATTAGATGAAATGGAGAGATTCCTTGAAAGATGCAAATGATCAAAGCCCACTCAAAAAGAAATAGATAGGGAGGAGTCAAGAAGGCGGTGTGGGAAGACGTGGAGGTAGCATCTCCCCACAACTAAGGTACCTGCCACCTGCTGGTGGGGAACTCTGACCACCAAGGATCGGTGCCCCTGAGGCAGGGGAGATCAGGAGAGGCAGGTGGGAGGGACTCTCCGGGAAGACCAGGAAAGGAGTGGAGGGTGATCGCTTGGCCCACTTGGGCCGGAGAGCCTGCTGAGCTCCCAAGCCGGTTCCCCCCACTCCAAAGCCCCATCCATGCTGTGTGGGTCCTTGGGGGCATAGGAGGGAGGCCAGGGGGATCAGAAGAGGCAGGTGGGAGGGGCCCTCAGGGAGGAGTGGGAGAGGAGTGGAGGGTGATTGCCCCGCCCACTTGGCCCGGGGAGCCTGCTGAGCTCCCAAGCTGGTCCCCTGCCCTCCAAGGTGCCCCTCCCACCCCACCCCACCCCAACCCACATTGGTCCTGAGGGCATAGGAGGGAGGCCAGGGAGATCAGGAGAGGCAGGAGGGAGGGGGCCCTCCCAGACCCCAGACCCGAGGAGCAGGAGAGGAGGGTGTTTGCCCCACCCACTCAAGCCCAGGAAGCCTGCTGGGCTCCCAGGTGAGGTCCCCTGCCCTTTGAGACCAGGGGTGGGGGGCACGCCTGGGGCCCTTCTGTTCCTTGAGCCTAAGCCCCAGCCCCCACAGCCCCCAGGGCCTTTTCCAGCCCTGTGGGTCCTGAGCACTGGCCCAGGCCACCACCCAAACCTCACCCTTGCTTAGGCCCTGCTCTCCACAGCCAAGGCCTTCCCCATAACCCTGTGTTTTTTTCCTTCCTCTTTTTTACTACTGTGGCACCAATGTACCTTCCAGTTGTTTATTCACCTATATTTTTATTTTTACATTCTTTCTAACATATCTGTTAGTTTCCTAGTCTAATTTTATTTTTTACTTTGTTTTTTTTTGCCACCCCACGTGGCTTGTGGGATCTTGATTTGCAATCCCGGGGTCACGTGGAAGCTCCTGCAGTGGGAGCTCTGAGTCTGAACCACTGGACTAACAGAGAACCTCAGACCCCAGGGAATATTCATCGGTGTGAGGTCTCACAGAGTTCCTCATCTCAGCACCAAGACCCAGCTCTACCCAATAGTCTACAAACTCCAGTGTTGGAAGCCTCAGGCCAAACAACCAGTAAAACAGGAACACATTCCCACTCATTAAAAAAAAAAAAATGAGACAGCAAAAAATATGTCATAGATGAAGGAGCAAGGTAAAACCTACAAGACCAAATAAATGAAGAGGAAATAGGCAATCTTCCTGAAAAAGAATTCAGAGTAATGATAGTAAAGATGATCCAGAATCTCGGAAACAGAATGGAGGCACAGACTGAGGAAATAAAAGACATGTTTAACAAAGATCTAGAAGAACTAAAGAACAAACAAACAGAAGTGAACAAAATAATAACTGAAATGAAAAATACACTAGGAGGAATCAATAACAGAATAACGGAGGCAGAAGAATGAATAAGTGAGCTGGAAGACAAAATGGTGGAAATAAAAATACACTAGGAGGAATCAATAACAGAATAACGGAGGCAGAAGAACAGATAAGTGAGCTGGAAGACAAAATGGTGGAAATAACTGCTGAGAAGCAGAATAAAGAAAAAAGAATGAAAAGAAGACAATCTCAGAGACCTCTGCGACAACACTAAATGCACCAACATTCGAATTATAGGGGTCCCAGAAGAAGAAGAGAACGAGAAAGGGTCTGAGAAAATATTTGAAGAGATTATGGTGGCAAACTTCCCTAACATGGGAAAGGAAATTGTCACCCAAGTCCAGGAAGCACAGAGTCCCATACAGGATAAACCCTAGGAAAAACACACCAAGACACATCTTCATCAAACTAACAAAAATTAAATTCAAAGAAAAAATATTAAAAACAGCAAGGGAAAAACAAAAAATAACGTACAAAGGAATCACCATAAGGTTATCAGCTGATTTTTCAGTGGAAACTCTGCAGGCCAGAAGGCAGTGGCAGTATATACTTAAAGTGATGAAAGAGAAAAACCTACAGGGCTTCCCTGGTGGTGCACTAGTTAAGAATCTGCCTGCCAATGCAGGGGACATGGGTTCGAGCCCTGGTCCGGGAAGATCCCACATGCCATGGAGCAGCTAAGCATAGAAACAAATGACAATGAAAATACGATGACCCAAAACCTATGGGACGCAGCAAAAGCAGTTCTAAGAGGGAAACACCTCAAGACAAGAAAAATCTCAAATAAACAATCTAACCCAACACTTAAAACAACTAGAGGGCTTCCCTGGTGGCACAGTGGTTGCGCGTCCGCCTGCCGATGCAGGGGAACCGGGTTCGTGCCCCGGTCTGGGAGGATCCCACATGCCGCGGAGCGGCTGGGCCCGTGAGCCATGGCCGCTGAGCCTGCGCGTCCGGAGCCTGTGCTCCGCAACGGGAGAGGCCACAACAGAGGGAGGCCCGCATACCACAAAAAAAAACAACTAGAGAAAGAAGAACAAAACCCAAAGTCAGTAGAAGGAAAGAAATCGAAAAGATCAGAGCAGAAATAAATGAAATAGAAATAGAAACAAAGAAAACAATAGCAAAGATCAATAAAACTAAAAGGTGGTTCTTTGAGATGATAAACAAAATTGATAAACCCTTAGCCAGACTCATCAAGAAAAAAAGGGAGAGGATACAAATCAATAAAATTAGAAATGAAAAAGGAGAAATAACAACTGACACTGCAGAAATCCAAAGGATTATGAGACTAGTACAAACAACTAGATGACAATAAAATGGACAACCATGAAGAAATGAACAAATTCTTGGAAAGGTACAATTTTCCAAGACTGAACCAGAAAGAAGTAGAAAATATAAACAGACCTATCACAAGTAATGAAATTGACACCATATTTTAAAATCTTCCAATAAACAAAAGTCCAGGACTAGATGGCTTCACAGGTGAATTCTATCAAACATTTAGAGAAGAGCTAACACCGATCCTTCTCAAACTCTTCCAAAAAATTGCAGAGGGAGAAACACTCCCAAATTCATTCTACATAGCCATCATCACCCTGATACCAAAACTAGAAAAAGATATCACAAAAAAAATTATAGACCAATATCACTGATGAACATAGATGCAAAAATCCTCAACAAAATACTAGCAAACAGAATCCAACAGCACATTAAAAGGATCATACACCATGATCAAGTGGGATTTATCCCGGGGATGCAAGCATTCTTCAGTATACACAAATCAATAAATGTGATACACCACATTAACAAATCAAGGAATAAAAACCATACGATCATCTCAACAGATGCAGAAAAAGCTTTTGACAAAATTCAACACCCACTTATGATAAAAAACTCTCCAGAAAATGGGCATAGAGGGAAACTACCTCAACATAATGAAGGCCATATATGACAAACCCACAGCAAGCATCATACTCAATGGTGAAAAACTGAAAGCATTTCCACTAGGATCAGGAACAAGACAAGGATGTCCACTCTCACCATTCTTATTCAACATAGTTTTGGAAGTTTGAGCCACAGCAATCAGAGAAGAAAAAGAAATGAAAGGAATCCAAATTGGAAAAGAAGAAGTAAAACTGTCACTATTTGCCGATGACATGATACTATACACAGAAAATCCTAAAGATGCCACCAGAAAACTACTAGAACTAATCAATGAATTTCGTTAGGTTGCAGGATACAAAATTAATACACAGAAATCTCTGGCATGCCTATACACCAACAACGAAAAATCAGAAAAAGAAATTAAGGAAACACTCCCATTTACCATTGCAACAAAAAGAATAAAATACCTAGGAATTAAACTGCCTAAGGAAGCGAAAGACTTGTACTCAGAAAACTATAAAACACTGATGAAAGAAATCGAAGATGACATAAACAGATGGAGAAATATACCATGTTCTTGGATTGGAAGAATCAATATTGTAAAAAATGACTACACTACCCAAAGCAATCTACAGATTATGCAATCCCTATCAAACTACAATGGCTTTCTTCACAGAATTAGGACAAAAAATCTTACAATTAATATGGAAACACAGAAGACCACGAATAGCCAAAGCACTGTTGAGAAAGAAAAATGGAGTTGGAGGAATCAGGCTCCCTGACTTCAAACTATACCGCAAAGCTACAGTAACCAAGACAGTATGGTACTGACACAAAAACAGAAATATAGATTAATGATACAAGATAGAATGCTGAGAGATAAATCCATGCACATATGGGCACCTAATTTATGACAAAGGAGGCAAGAATACACAATGGAGAAAAGATAGCCTCTTCAATCAGTGGTGCTGGGAAAACTGGACAGCTACATGTAAAAGAATGAAATTAGAACACTACCTAAAAATTAGAAATTAGAACACACACTACCTAACACCATACACAAAAATAAACTCTAAATGGATTAAAGACTTAAATGTAAGACCAGACACTATAAAACTTTTAGAGGAAAACATAGGAAAAACACCCTTTGACATAAACCACAGCAAGATCTTTTTTGACCCACCTCCTACAGTAACAGAAATAAAAACAAAGATAAACAAACGGGACTTAATTAAACTTAAAAGCTTTTGCACAGCAGGGGAAATGATAAACAAGACAAAAAGACAACCCTCAGAATGGGAGAAAATATTTGCAAATGAAACAACAGACAAAGACATTATTTAGACATTTGATGTTAAAAACCAGAAAAATCTGCTCAAAGAGTTGAAAATAGTTCACTCTGGGAAGCAGAACTCTGGAGTGGGGGAGGTGATTGCTAGTTTTTACTGTAAGTTTTGTGGTATAATTCAACTTTTTAAAATCTTTATACGTATTTCAATAAAATATAAAGAAGAAAGTTAGCTGTCAGTACAAAAATCAACTATTGAGAGTAAACTGTTTATAACCAAGAATTATTTAAAAAAGAATTATCACTGTTCTTTACCCATTGACCTGTCGATGGACATTTAGGTTGGTTAGATGTGGCACATATATACAATGGAATATTACTCAGCCATAAAAAGAAACGAAATTAAGTTATTTGTAGTGAGGTGGATGGACCTAGAGTCTGTCATACAGAGTGAAGTAAGTCAGAAAGAGAAAAACAAATACCGTATGCTAATGCATATATACAGAATCTAACAACAACAAAAAAATGGTATTGATGAACCTAGTTGCAGGGCAGGAATAAAGAGGTAGGCACAGAGAATGGACATGATGACATGGGGTGGGAGGGCAAAGCTGGGCCGAAGTGAGAGTAGCATTGACATATATATACACTACCGAATGTAAAATAGTTGGCTGGTAGGAAGCAGCAGCATAGCACAGGGAGATCGGCTCGGTGCTTTGCGATGACCTAGATGGGTGGGATAGTGAGGATGGGAGGGAGGTTCAAGAGGGAGGCTCAAGAGGGAGGTGATATGGGGACATGTGTATGCATATGGCTGATTCACTTTGCTGTGCAACAGAAACTAAACGGTATTGTGAAGCAATTATACTCCAGTAAAGATCTATTTTAAAAAAAGAAGAAATAGATAACCTGAATACTGTTATATCCATTTTTAAAAACTAAATTTGTATTTTAAAACCTTCTCACAAAGAAAATTCCAGGTTCAGATGGTTTCACTGGTAAATTTGAAAATGTTATCTACATAATGATTCCATTTATGTGATATTCTCAAAATGCAAAACTACAGAAATGGAGAATGGTTTAATGGTTACCAGGAGACAGGGATGGTGGTTGAATATAAAAGGGTAGCACAAGGGAGTTCTTTTGTGGTGATGAAACAGTTTTACATCTTTATTGTGGTGGTGGTTACATGAATCTATGCATAAGATAAAATACATAGAACTATACACACAAACATGAATGAATGTATGTTAAAAATGGTGAAAACGAAACCTTATCTGTATTTTAACAGATACAGATAATTGGTAAATTAACAGAATTGTACCAATGTTACTTTCTTGGATTTGATACTGCTCTACAGCTATACCACTGGGAGAAACTGGAAGAAGAGTACAAGGGACTCTATGTATGTTTTTGCAACTTCCCATGAGACTATACTTATTTAAAAATATTTTTTTAAAAAATGAACTGAGCATTAGCGAGCTGTGGAACAACCTCAGGTAGCCAAATATATGTGCAATTGGAATCCCTGAATGGGACTGCAGAGGGAGAACTGAAAGCATTAGAAGAAATAATGGCCAAATTTTTCCCAATTTGATGAAAACTTTAAACTTACAGATCCAAAAATCCCAACAGACACCAAGCACAAGAAACATGAAAACAAACAAATTACACCAAGGTGCATCATAATCAAATTGCTCAAAACCTGGGATAAAGAGAAAATCGTAAATGTAGAAAGAGAAAAAGACACATTACATACAGAGAAACAAAGATAAAGGTGACATCGGATTTCTCATCAGAAACAATGAAAATGAAGACAAAAACAAAAATAAACAAGTGGGACTATATCAAACTAAAAAGCTTCTGCACAGGAAGGGAAACCATCAATAAAATGAAAAGGCAACCCACCAAATGGAGAAAATATTTGCAAATAATATATCTAATAAGGGGTTAATATCCAAAATATACAAAGAATGATTACAATTCAATAGAAAAAATAAATAAATAAATAAACAATCCGATGAAAAATGGGCAGAGAATCTGAATAGCCATTTTTCCAGAGAAGACATACAGATGGCCAATAGGTACATGAAAAGGTGTTCAACATCACCAATCATCAGGGAAATGCAAATCACAACCACAGTGAAAAAAAAAACCCACAGTGAGATATCATCTCACACCTGTTGGAATGGCTATTATCAAACAGCATGATGACTATAGTTAATAATACTGTAATGAATATTTGAATGTTGCTAAGTGAGTAGATCTTAAAAGTTCTTATCACAAGAAAAGAAAATGTGGCTGTGTATGATGATGGACATTAACTAGACTTATTGTAGTGATCATTTCACAATATATACAAATATCAAATCATTATTTTGTACACCTGAAACTAATGTAATGATACGTGTCAAATATACGTTAATTTAAAAAGAGAAACAATGCTAGTGAAAAGACAGTAGGGCAACATCTTTAAAATACTGAAATAAAACACTGTCAACGTAGAATTCTACTACCCCAGTGAAAATGTTTTTCAAAAACTAAGACATAACACACTTTTTCAAACATACAAAAAGTTGAAAGGATTCATTACCAATAAACCCACATTGCAAGAAATGTAAAAGGAAGTTATTATTCACATGGGATGAAAAGATGCCAGATGGAACTATGGATCTACACAAAGGAATGATGAGCTCCAAAAATGGCAGCAGTTCTCAAGGTATGGTCCAGGTGAACTCCTGGTTGTCCCCTTCCAGGAGATCTGCAAAGTCAAATTATTTTCATAATAATGCTAAGTAAGAAGTTATTGCCTTTTCAAGCCCGTTCTCTCACAGTGTATAGTGGAGTTTTTCAGTGTGATATGGCAACAGAATAAATGCAGAGGCAGATATAAGAACCAAGCTTTCTTCTATTAACCCAGACATTCAAGAGGTTTGTTTAAAATCTAAAATAGTCACTTCTCACAAATTTTTTGTTTCGAAAAATATATTTTTCATGATAACATTTTATGTTAACCTGTAATCTCTTTCATCGTTATTTTAAAATTAATAACTATTTTTAAAATTTTTGTTTTTTAAATTTCTAATGCAGTAAAATATTGACAGAAATAATCCACAAAAAAAAGCTTTTTAGCATCCTCAATAATTGTGAAAAGAGTATTTAAGGACTCTAGAGACCAATAGGTGTGAGAGCTGCTGTTCCAGAGCAGCTTAGCATTTAAAGGCCTTGGACAAACATGACTGAAAATAAAGAGGGTTTGATGACACACAGAATTATGTGGGTTTTTTTTTTTTTAAAAAGGGTGAAGGAAGGGCTTTAGAAATAGAGACAGACAGAATAGGACCAGAAAATCCAAGCTGGAGATTTACATAAAATGGAGGAGTGTCAAAAGCCCTGAGGACATTGTCTCTGGGGTGTAAATCATTTACCTGCTCGGTGTGGACCAGTTGCAGCCAGCAAACAAAACTGCCAGGCACCTTCAGCAATTAGTTGTTTGAGACACATGTATGAGTGCATATTGTGGCTGCATTTAATAACAATCCCATTTTTTTTTTTTTTTTTTTGTGGTATGCGGGCCTCCCTCTGTTGTGGCCTCTCCCCTTGCGGAGCACAGGCTCCGGACGCGCA
>NC_041214.2:63463015-63468270 GCF_002837175.3 Physeter macrocephalus
TTTTTTTTTTTTTTTTTTTTTTTTTTTGTGGTATGCGGGCCTCCCTCTGTTGTGGCCTCTCCCGTTGCGGAGCACAGGCTCCGGACGCGCAGGCTCAGCGGCCATGGCTCACGGTCCCAGCCGCTCCGCGGCATGTGGGATCCTCCCAGACCGGGACGCGAACCCGGTTCCCCTGCATCGGCAGGCGGACGCGCAACCACTGCGCCACCAGGGAAGCCCCAACAATCCCATTTAAATTGCATCTGGCACATAGGGACACTGCCCAGGTCCGGGTGGCATCATTATTCACGGCTACCTTTCTGCCATCATCAGTCCTTTTACTTATGAAGAAATTGCAAACTTGCAGAAGGAAGAATGGGGGACTTTGGATTTAGGGATCCCTGGACTCAAAATCCTGTCTAATCCTGCCTTCATCTAGAAATTGCTGTATGATCTTAACCATTTCAAGCTTGACCTGCTGAAAGTGTATGCCTTGGAAACAAAGCAAAATTCCATGACTTTGGCCCTTGCTGCGAAGCGTGGCTTCTCTGCCTGCAGCTCACTGCTTGAACCTTATCCTCCAACTTTTCCAGTAAGTCTCAGAGCCACTCAGACTTTAACAATCACTTCATCTTCTTTTATAAATGAAGGTTCCAACCTTCCATGACCTCCTAACACTTGTTGCTGTCCATCTGTTGTTACTGCTGTATAGCCATCCTAGCCTGGGTTGGTTTCCATTGTTTGCAGCTAAAACGACTGTGGATAATCTCAAAATGAATTAAATTGTAAATACTTCATGGAAAGCCCTCACTTTGAAGTACATAATACTTCATCTTCCAAGTTGAGGGACTACTTTTGACTTGTGTGAGGACAGAGCAGGAAGAAGTCAATACTGTATAACCCTGGAAGGCAAGTAGCACTGGCCCATGAGCCCATAGGGAACTCTCCACACTTTCGGAATGGATAGTTCCTAAAAATATTTAGGCCCAACTTCCAAGTGGCAACTCTTGCACAGGCTCTCTCTGGCTTCTGGAGTCCACATATGAATCCGGCCACAAGTTCCAGGGAGTTAAATACATCCCAGGAGCAGACTTCAACCAATGACTGCTGGGAGCAGGTAGATAAATATTCCAGCTCCCTCCTCCCTCAGGCAGGACAGTATTTTTAAAGATCTTATCTCTCATTTTTTTAATCAGGATATAAATTACACATCATAAAACTCATACTTCTTTTAAAAATTTATTTATTTTTGCACGCGTTGGGTCTTTGTTGCCGAGCGCGGGCTTTTCTCTAGTTGCGGTGAGCGGGGGCTACTCTTCACTGCGGTGCGCGGGCTTCTCATTGTGGCGGCTTCTCTTGTTGCAGAGCAGGGGCTCTAGGCGCGCGTGCTTCAGTAGTTGTGGCACGCAGGCTCAGTAGTTGTGGCTCGCTGTCTTAGTTGTTCTGCGGCATGTGGCTTCAGGGACCAGGGCTCTAACCTGTGTCTCCTGCATTGGCAGGCAGATTCTTAACCACTGCGCCACCAGGGAAGTCCCAAAACTCATACTTCAAAGTGTACAATTTAGTAGTTTTTAGTATAATCATACAGTTGTGCAACCATTACTCCTATTTAATTCCAGAACATTTTCATCACTCCAAAAAGAAACTCAGTACCCGGTAGCACTCACTCCTTATCCCATCCTCTCTCCAGCCCCTAGCAATCACTAATCTACTTTTGGTCTCTATGGATTTGTCTTTTGGGGAATTTCATATAAATGGAATCATACAGTATGAAGCCTTTTGCACCTGGCTTCTTTCACTTAACGTTTTTTCAAGATTCATTCATGTTGAGCACATACTAGTGTTTCATTCTTTTTATTGCTCAATAATATTCCATTTTATGAATATACCACATTTTGTTCATCCATTTATCAATTGATGGACATTTGGTTTGTTTTCACTTTTCTGTTGGTTCCTTCTGAAGGCTGTAAGAAAAAAAAATCTGTTCCATCCCTTTAACCTATATTCTGGTGGTATGCATGAAATCTTTGGTGTTCTTTGGCTTGTAGAAGCATCACCCCATCTCTGCTTTCATGTTCACATGGTGTTCTACCTGTGTGCATGTTTGTGTCCAAATTTCCCCTTTGGATAACAACATCAGTTATATTGGATTAGGGCCCACTCTACCTCATATGACCTCATCCTAACTTAACTAATTACATGTGCAATATCCTATTCCCAAATAAGGTCACATTTTGAGGTACGGGGGGGGTTAGGACTTCAACATATGAATTTTTGGGAAATACAATTCAACTCATAGCACCTTCCTTGTCTTTCCTACTCCCCAGTTGGTGTTTACTGAGATCACTGCCCAATGAACTACATACACTCAAGTTCTTATCTCAGGGCCTGCTTCCAGGGGAGCCAAAGCCAAGACAGAAAACCAATCAGGGCCTTAGTAAGTTTAAAGGCAAATATCACTCCCAGGTCCAACAGGGTGGAAAATTCCAGTGACACTCTCCCTTTCAAAAAGGACCAAGGGTTTGGACTGGAAATGTGAACTCATTGCCTACTTTTCCTAAAAACTTAATATAACTTGTTAACCCTGGCAGTCTTTTTCAGTCAAGCTTTTGTAGTTTATTTGGTGACATTTTCAACTCATAAAAATAATTCAAGTGATGTAGGTAGATTAGAAGGAAAGGAATTGGGTATGGATGCTGCCTAAAATTCTGGATAAAAATTGGGCACGTCACTGTTCACTTCCCCTAAGGCCCACCACACATGCTTCTGATGAACTGGAGTTTTGGATTTCCCTAAACACACCAAGCTTTCATATATTCTTCTGCCTTTGCCTGGACTGTTTCCTCTGTCCCACCAATGACTCATAAGTTCTCACAGTTCATTTAAGTTCCAGCTCAAATGTCACTTCTTATTTTAAGTCATTCCCAACTTAGTCTAACCAGAGTGAATTCCAGGACCTGTGTGGCAGCTATTAGTGCAGATTGGCTGAGGCTGGAGCTCCTGGCACCATCTTGCCAACATATGGAGCCTGAAAATGACGCCTGCATGGAGAGGAGCAGACAAGAAAGATAGAGAGAAGCCAAGTCCTGGGGACATCACTGAATTCCTGGATCAAACTATGCCAGACCCTGCCAATACTCTGACATTTCAGTGTCATGTGCCAAAGTATTTCACCTTCTTGCTTAACTCAACTTGAGTTGGTTATTGATTTTTTAAAATGAATCCAGAGATTTAAGACTGAATTATCCATGAGATATGACTTCCAAGACATGGGCAGGACAGCTGTGGCGACTCTCAGCCCTCTGCTTCACTTTAGCAGGGGTCCTAGAATGACGCAACACCTAACTCCTGTGTCAAGTCTCTTCCGGGTGGAACATTTTGTTAATTAAGTCACATAATTTGGAAGTCCCTTTTATGTTATAACCTCACGAACAATATTACCTACTGTTTTAACCAAGGAATTTGAGGAATCTAACATTTTCACAGTCTCTTGCACTTAGTGGATATTCAATTAAAATCTCTAGATATGATTTTTCTACTTCTTAGAATCTAGAATTGAACTGGAGGAGATTTTAAAGGGACAGAGTCTGCTTCTCTCATTTTACACATGAAGAGACATTTGCACAGACAGGTTAAATGGATTTCCCGCAGGTCGTGCTACTAGCTAATGAGGGAGAGTACCCAGGTTACGCAACTCCCATTCTAATGCTTTTTTCACTATACTTCTACCCAAAGCATCTAGCACAGTCCTGAGCACATAGGAAGTACCTAATTAATAAGGAAATGACTGATCATCCACAGGGCCTGCTGCTCAACTCAGGTGGAGGTCTGAGAGCACCAGCTATGAGACTTCTCCAAAATGACAGGATCAGTGTTTGAAGAGCTGCCTAGCTGCAGGATTCCTTAGCGTAGCCGGCCTGCATTAGCCGCCTTAGCGCGGTTTTGGATAGTAGCTCAGATCTCAAGTAAACTGGTTTCTTGTAAGCCAGAGATGATTCCTCCAGGGTTGCTGCCAGCAAAAGCAAGTATCCTGGAGGTGACTTGGGTTGAACCGGTGTTGTCCCAAGCCAGTGTCTTTAATTGCTGCAGAAAATTCAAACAGCTGGGTCTCTCACTCTGAAATAGTAACTTCCTGTCTTTGGGGGAAAAAAAACACATGGTCACCTCAAAGACTTTGGATGTTCAGATGGAAGACAAGCTGGCTTACGACATGTCCCACATTGAAGGATTTGTTGTTTATAAGTCACCCTCTCCTCCAAGCAATAGGAGATCACAACCCTCCTGATTAAACAGTCCTAGCTCACAAAACTACAGCATCCACTTCAGTAACCAAAAGCTCAGAACCAGATTAGACTTCTGACATGACAAATAGCCCCACTACAAAAGCCTTTGTGCTTTTGGTCCTTCTGTGACCCTGACATGCTCCCTGCACCCTCCCCACCTGTGCTCAGGGACCACCCACGCTCTATACCCATCCCTTCCTTGCTATGCAGCTGTCACCCTTCCTGCCATAGCTCCTGCCCCTGTCGTCACCCTCCTGATGTCACATTGTCTTGCCCTGGCTGCCCTTCTGCCTGGCTCCAGCTGTCACTGCTCCACCCCTTGGAGCCTCCTCCTCTCCGGTTCAGTCAGTTGTCACCAAGTGACTCTGTTTCCTAAGCCATCTCCTTCTTTTTACAGGAGGGGGACACCAGGCACCTGGTAGGTTGGACTGGAAGGTGAGGTGAGCGTCACTGGCAGGGAGGCATCCCACACTCTACCAGTGTCCACCCAGGTATTGTGTGCATGATGAATTCCTTGCTCATCAGGGACTCTCAAAAGGCTACCCAGTCACATGAGGATCTTAATCTCTGGTCTACCTTCAGCCCTACTAGCCAATCATCTATCCATCCATCCATCCATCCATCTGTCCATTGTTCAGTAAATATAAATCGCTGATAAATACAAATGAGACAGGCAATTCCAAGAACTGTGGGTACAGCGAGTACAAGACAGACAAGGCCCCCAGGCCCTTAGAAGCCTATTTTTCAGTGAGGTGAAATAGACAGTAAACAAGCCTACAAACAATAATTTTAGAGAGCAATGTGTTCTTTTTTTTTATTGCGGTACGCGGGCCTCCCACCGTTGTGGCCTCTCCCGTTGCGGAGCACAGGCTCCGGACGCGCAGGCTCAGCGGCCGTGGCTCACCGGCCCAGCCGCTCCGCGGCATGTGGGATCTTCCCGGACCGGGGCACGAACCCGCGTCCCCTGCATCGGCAGGCGGACTCTCAACCACT
>NC_041214.2:63468318-63475022 GCF_002837175.3 Physeter macrocephalus
GCTCCGGACGCACGGGCTCAGGCGCCATGGCTCACGGGCCCAGCCGCTCCGCGTCATGCGGGATCTTCCCGGACCGGGGCACGAACCCGTGTCCCCTGCATCGGCAGGCGGACTCTCAACCACTGCGCCACCAGGGAAGCCCGAGCAATGTGTTCTTGAAGAAATTAAGATTGCACAGAGAGCAGGAGGAGGGCGAGGCCAGTACTTCAGATCAGGCTTCGGGAAGGTCCGTTGGAGGAAGTGACATTTAAATAGACACCTGATCAGGTCCAGTCACGCAAAGATCCTGGGAAATGGCTCCAGACAGGGGACCAGCAGTGCCAAGGCCTGCAGGCAGGAAGGAATGCGGCACTGTGAGTGAGGTGAGCATGGTATGGGTGAGGCCAGGTGCAGACTAGCCTATGCGCTGGTGGCAAGCCCTCACCCTCGCCCCAGCAGCTCTGTGGAGAGTGAGCTGCCGTCAGGAGGCTGTGGCACAGGAGAGGAGGGTGGTGTGCATTAGGGGGCAGCGTGGAGACGGGGCAGATTGAGAATATGTTTTTAATGTAGAGACAACAGGATTACCTTAGGAACATATTCTAAACAGGTCACAGTTCTGGAGGTCGGAAGTCTGACATGGGCCTTGGGGGCTAAAATCAAGGGGTCAGCAGGGCTGTTTTCTGGAGGTTCTGGGGGAGCATCCATTTCCTTGCCTTTTCCAGCTTCCAGAGGCTGCCTGTCTCCTCCATCTTCAAAGCCAGTACTCACCTCACTCCAACTTCTGCTTCCGTTGTCACATCTCCTCTGACTCTCTTGCCTCCTTCTTTCCTTTTAAGGACCCTGGTGATTACACGGGGCCCACCCAGGTAATCCAAGATAATCTCCCCACCTTGAGATCCTTAACCTTTCACATCTACACAGTCCCTCTTGCTGAATAAGGCAATGTATTCCCAGGTTCTGGGAATTAGAATGTGGACACCTTTGAGGGGGCCATGATTCTGCCTACCACACTCTCCATAGATTTTCTTTTTTTTTCTTGCTGCTTGGTTTATTGTCACCTTTAACCATTTCTAAAACTTTGGCATTCTTTCAGTTAGTTGTTCAGGCCTTCCTTCCTCCCTTCCTTTATTGGACAACCATTTTCTGTGCACTTACTATGTGCTAAACAGTCTGCCAGGTATTATGGGGAGAAAACTGTGTATCCAGACTCTACCCTCAGGGAGTTTACAGTCGGCTCTCCTGGAGAGCCTTGTTACTGGTCCCATTAAAGCGAGCTGGCCATACTGAAAGGACAATGCAGATGAGACAGGTACTTCAAAAGGCAGTCACTGAATTGCCACCTCTGCTGAGTTTCTCCCATGGGGGTCATTAAAACACTAACTAAGACTCAGGAAGAAACATCAGTAAATTCACCAAACATGGAGAGAGCTAACAATGAAGAGTGGAGGCCGAGAGCTGAAGAACTGACTCTCCATGAGTGGGCCCTGGCTGCTCCCACAGTCACCCAAAGCCTCCCTGCCCACCAGCCATCTCCTCTGACCTCGCTCCCCACCTCTCCCAGTGCAGCTTTCTGGAAAACATCTGAGCCCTTTCTTGGCAAATGTTCCCACAAACCAGTCTCAGGAAATGCTCGACAAAACAGTCAGCCCCCAAAGAGTTCTTATCTCTTAAAGGTACATACTGAAACATCTACAGATGAAATGATACCAAGTCAGGGATTTGCTTCTGAACAAGCATGTGGGAGGAAGTGGGTGGGTACAGATGAAACAAGCGTGGCCGTGAGTTAATCATTGTTGAAGCTGGGTGCCGGGAACATGGGGGTTCATTATAATCTTCTATCTTTTGGCCTGTTTAATATTTTCCACAATAAAAAAAGTTAAGAGGAAAAAAGGCCCCACATTTTGCCTTATGTCACTGAAACAAACTTAACTTTTACATATATTTTACTGCCTAAATAATTGCTTAGACTTAAAAAATAAATAAATGCAGGCATAGGAACATTTGACAAACATTTTGTACAGTCTCTGAAGTCACAGCAGGGAAGAGAAAGTACTAGATATCTTGCCTGCTGCTCATCTTGAAACAATAATGGTCCCGTCCCCCAGGGAAGAAACACATAAAACTCTGGAACATTATTCCAGTAATTGGATTCAAAGGGCTAAAGATATCATCTGGGAAAAGATAGTTGAACTTGATTAAGAAATCATTGTGGATTCTTTATGATGGAGGTGATGAACTGGCTTGACCTATCTCAGAATTTTCATACACTAATTTCCAGGCAGCATATTAGCATTGTAATCCCTTTGAATCATGAAACTGTACAAGTCTGAGAAAAACAACTGTGATGTGAATAGAATTGTCTTTGGAACGTCTCCACCTGCCTTTTCAGCACTCCCATGAGGCAGTATTATGTAGTGGAAAGACCACAGGCTTTGGAGCCAAAAAAGTTGACTTGACTTCCATCTCACTCCTGCTGTGAATTTGGGCAAGTTATATAAGCTCTCCAGACCTCAGTTGCCTCATCTGTACAATGGGCCTAATATCTGCTTTGCAGGGATGCTGTGAGGATTGTGGGATACGTGTGTAAAATGCCTGTCTCATCACAGATACTCAGTTAATGGTAGCTTATTGTTTTTATAATTGCATATTCCTCTTTACCTCACTCCACACCTCCCAATATAGTGCCTAACATGTGGAATGCAGCAAATGTTTGTTGAATTACATTAAACCTTGAGAAGGTAGATGGAGTTAATGGGAGGAAATATTAAGACTCTACCAGAATCTTCCCTTTGCAGGCCACTCATCCTCAGGAGAGCTTCTCTACCTAATTGCTCAAAGCAGAAAACAAGGACCCATTCATGATAGCTCCCACTCTCCCTCCCTCACATCTAATCAATCACCAAACTCCATCTATTAGAGTTCTCGATTATCACTAGAATCTATTCACTTCCCTCAAATCCTACTGCTATACCACCTTAGTTCAAGACTGTCTTCTTTTTCACCTGGTCTATAGCAAAGTCAGGTCTCCTCACATCTGTTCTTAATCCTTTCTCTTTATTGTAGCTGGAGGGATTTTTTTTTTAATTATAGAAAAATTTAAATATTCACAAAAATAGAGTATAATAAACTTCCATATACCCATCACGTAGTTTCAACAAATCAATGAATGGCCAATTTCATTTCATATATACCCCACCTACTTTCTCCAATGTTCTTGGGTTATTTGAAGCGAATTCCAGAAGTCATCGCTTTTAGGGAGGATCTTTTCATGCATTCAGAATGAAATTCTAAATCTTCCAGTGAACTGCCATGACCTGATCCCTGCTGACTCCTCCAAATACAGATCACAATTTGCTATTCCCCCTCCCCAGACCCAGTCATACCAGCCTCTCTCAGTTCCTCCAGCATTTTATGTTGTCTCCTTACGACCCTGAGGCCTTCAGGCTGGACTGTATTCAGGGCCCAGAAAGCCCATTCTTTATCTTCTTTCACCTTCTTTGCTCAGCTTCAGCTACTCCTGCTCTGCCATCACCCTGCACATCACTTCTCAAGAGGTCCCCACGCTAAGGCTCAGTGCCCCCTCGTCTGCTCTCTCAGTCCCCTGTGCTTCTCCTCCAACTATACATATGTAATTTTGTAAGTGGTCATGCAAAGGTGTATCCCCTGTTAAAAATAAATTCCAGGCATAAGAGTTGTGTCTGCCTTCTTCCTTAATGAGGCACCCGGCACATGATCCCTTCCTTACAGGAGGCACTTAATAAATATTTGTTGAATGAGGTCCCCAAGAAAGGTAAACACAAAAGCCACATCCACTTCAAGTTATAAATTGCTTATAAACCAGTGTCCTAAACATTTTGTAACCGTAAGAGCAATGCTTAGACCTTAAATTGTAAGTGTATTTTGTTATATTCAAGGTGATGTCTTTCAAAGATTATGAGCTGCATTATGCTAGACACTGAGGGTTCAAACTGAATAATACATGGATCCTACCCTCAGAGAGCCGAGTCTAGTGGAAAAGACAGTCATTTAACTATTTAAAAATTGGTAATTTCTCATGTTTTATATATAGGAACCAGAATATTCAATTAGTTAGACAATTTGTAAAGTGTCAAACAGCTAAGAATAAACAGGAATTTGCTGTAAAAATAACAGCTACCATTTACTGGGTCCTTCCTTTGGGCCAGGTATGGTATAAAGCATATTTCACACATGATTTCACTTAATCCTTACAACACCCTTTGAGATATGCCTTATTATTCCCATTTTACAGATTTACCTTAAAAACCACCAAGGCATTAAAAACTTAGGCAACCCTCAGTCATCCAGGATTTGAAACCTGGGAGTCTAACTTCAGAGGGAGCACCCCTACACTCTGTGCTGGGGCTGAGTGGTACTGCAGGAAACATAAAATAAAGAACACTTTCCAATTCATCAGTGCTTTCCACTTGATGTCCTGGTTTCAGAAGCGATGTGGGCACACTTTCATGGGAAAACAGCAGCTGTTGAAAAACCTGTTATTGATAAGGCCAGGTTCCTGTGGGCCCAAGGCACTAGCCACTGAATTTGGACTTTGTACCAAAGCTTTCCTATAAAAAATATAAACAGGAAACTTTCAAGTTGTGAAGTTACTGCCTGTCATGAACTTAGCCTATCTTCTCAGCCAAATTGAAAGCTCTGCATTGTTTCCTTCATTGTATACCGTATCTTGTCTGCTTACCTCTTGCAGATGGGTTCTGACCAAAAGGAAATTTATTACATTTTAAAAGGGAGAAATTGTTAGGGTAAATTACATGTGTGGATCTTCAACCATGAAAAGAGATTTTGTATTAATTATGCATATTTGGGAATTTGTTTTAAACTTTTTATTAAGGAAAATTTCAGTCATATACCAAAGTAGACCAGATAGTGTAACAAACCCCCATGTACCTATCTCCTTGCTTCCACAATGATCAGCTCATAGCCAATCTGTTTCATTTATATTGCCATCGACTTCTACCCCCTCCCCTCCCCCACCCCGGTTTTATTTTGAAGCGAACATGTTTGGGAATATTTTGAATGTTGTGTTCTGTTGGTAAAGAATATATGGAATCAATAGAATAAATAAATATGACTTGGTCAGCAAGATCCCTGGGGACATAGGAACCAGAAAGAATAGGCTGTATGGTTTGACCACAGAAAAGACAGCAGGACTGGCATTGACTGTGGGCGGCATTTGCACAGGCAAGCAATAATGCCCACGTGGGGAAAGTTTTTTTTGTTTTTCTTTTTGCAGTATGCGGGCCTCTCCCCTGTTGTGGCCTCTCCCGTTGCGGAGCACAGGCTCCGGACGCGCAGGCTCAGCGGCCACGGCTCACGGGCCCAGCCGCTCCGCGGCACGTGGGATCTTCCCAGACCGGTACACGAACCCGCGTCCCCTGCATCGGCAGGCGGACTCTCAACCACTGCGCCACCAGGGAAGCACGTGGGCAAAGTTTTGACAAGGGAAAGTGAAGGGTCTGTCCTGCGTCTTGAGCATACTACCTCTGCCCTCTGTTTCCCTCTCAGCAAGTTCTCCGCCAGTATAATTAAATCACTTTTTTGTGCGTCTATATTGCCCTCCCCCCCTTGCCTAAACCATAGCTGCAGGAAAGGAAACCCTAGAGCAGCATTGCCCAATCGAAATATAATGTGAGCCACATGTATTAATTTTGCATTTTTTAGTAGCCACATTGTAAAAAGAAGAAACAAATGAAATTAATTTTAATATTATATTTCATTTAACCTAGTATGTATAAAATATTATCATTCCAACACGGTTATCAATGTAAACAATTATTATCCAGATATTTTACATTCTTTCTTTTGTGCTAAGTCTTTGACATACAATGTGTATTTTATAGTTCCAGCATATCTCAATTTGGACTACTAATATTTTAAGGACTTAATTCATAGTCATAAGTGACTAGTGGTTACTGAATTGGACAGGACCCAGGGTAGGGGAGTCAGTAGCTACTTTGCAATTTTCTTGCAAATAATTCTACTAAAGATTTCTGGTAAAGTTGAAGTACAGTGTGTAATGCTGGGCTTCTCCAGGAAATATACTGAAATGAACGAGAGAAAACAACAATAAAAAGCTTAGACAAGTCCATCTATATAAGCAAGGAAATAACTACAACCTCCAAAACCCAGGATATGAAGAAACGTGGCTCTTTAGATCTTGAGCAAGATTCTTAAGCAGAAAGGATGTTAGCAGCTCCTGAGAGGTTCTCCGTTTACTACCAGTATGGTAAAGTGTAGTGGCTTTGAATACTCAAATCCTGGTTCTGTTCTTTACAAGCTGTGTGTCTTGGACAAATTCTTTCATCTCTCTGTGCCTCAAGTTCCTCATCTATAAAATGGGGATCATAAAATTTAGGGTGGTTGTAATGATTAAATGAAGTAATACATGTAAAACACTTAGGACCAAATGCCTCACCATGTTAACCTCTCCATAATTGTTAACTATTACAAACAAAAATAAGTAAAGACCTGAAAAAGGTGAAGGATTAAGTCATGTGTTATTTGGATGAAGAGAGTTCCAAAAAGAGATAGCAAGTGTAAAGGCCCTGAGGCCTACCTGGCATATTAAAACAGAAAAACAAACAAACCACCAAGGAGGGCTTCCCTGGTGGCACAGTGGTTGGGGGTCCGCCTGCCGATGCAGGGGACACGGGTTCGTGCCCCGGTCCGGGAGGATCCCATATGCC
>NC_041214.2:63475063-63490553 GCF_002837175.3 Physeter macrocephalus
GGCCCGCGCGGCCGGAGCCTGTGCTCCACAACGGGAGAGGCCACAACAGTGAGAGGCCTGCATACCGCAAAAAAAAAAAAAAAAAAAAAAACACACACAAACCACCAAGGAAGCTCCTCATCTGGCTGTAGCAGAGAGGGGAGTATGGAAGGGGATGGTACAGAGAGGTAACAGCAATGGGGGCCGACAGTGTAGCTCTATAGGCCATTGTAAGGACTTTGTTTTTGTTTTTTAACATCTTTCATTTTGCTACATGACTCTTTTTGAATTATGGTTTTCTCAGGGTCTGTGAAGGACTTTGACTTTGACTCTGAATGAGAGGGAAGCCACTGGAAAGTTTTGACCAGAGAGGGACAATATCTGACCTACATTCTAAAATGGCTATTCCAGGGAATTCCCTGGCAGTCCGGTGGTTAGGACTCTGCACTTTCACTTCTGTGGGTCAATCCCTGGTCGGGGAACTAAGATCCCGCAAGTCGTGCAGCGCGGGCAAAAAAAAAAAAAAAAGACCATTCCAGCTGCTGCGTTGCAGATGGGTTGAAGGAGGACAAGGACAAAAACGGGAACCATTCAGGAGGCTATTCCAACAATCCAGTCAAGAGATGGATGGGGGCTTGGACCTGGGGAGCAAGCTGTGAAGTGGGGAGATGTGGTCAGATTACACAAATGGGCAAAAGTGTAGGGTCAAAGATGTTCAAGGCAATGTCATTTATAACTGAGATAAACTAGAGATAACCTAAATGTCCATTAATAGAAGGCAGGTTAAATAAATTACGGTCCTTTTTTTTTTTTAACTTAAAAACTTCTGTAGTGATTGAAAGAATGTATTATTTTTAAAATTAAAAGCCAAGGGCTTCCCTGGTGGCACAGTGGTTAGGAGTCAACCTGCCAATGCAAGGGACACGGGTTCGATCCCTGGTCCGGGAAGATCCCACATGCCGAGGTGCAACTGGACCCGTGAACCACAACTACTGAGCCTGCGCTCTGGAGCCCACGAGCCACAGCTGCTGAAGCCCAGGCGCCTGGAGCCCGTGCTCCGCAACAAGAGAAGCCACCGCAATGAGAAGCCCAAGCACAGAAACGAAGAGTAGCCCCCGCTCGCTGCAACTAGAGAAAGCCCGCGCGCAGCAACAAAAGACCCAACGCGGCCAAAAATAAATAAATTAAAAAAAAAATGAAAAGCCAAAGTGAATGATAGTAATTTTTAATGTTATTCAATTTCAGCATAAAGGGATATGTTGTAGTTTCAACAAAAGCATATTTTTTGGACCATTAAAACATCTTGCTTGGTAATTAAAAATACAAACCTCAAAGCATTGAAATTAGAGTTTCTTATTTAAAAAAAGAGAGTCAAACAGAAATATGCATATGTACCTGCTAAACTAGTGTACCAGTAATTCATGGCTGGTCACTACAGAGTCTATGCTTCTATTCTTTTCCTTTTAAAAATTTTTGGTAGAGTGTATATTGTCTAGGAGATGAGGAAACAAGACGCTAGGCAAGAGCTGGTTTTTACTGAAACTTTAAGATTGACTTTGCTATTACAAAGCATCTAAGAGCTGAATAGACAAAAGATTTGTCTAAGGGGTGAAACTGGTAGGTGGATATATGATTCTGAATCTACATATTGGCCAGATATCCATTTGGTGGAGGCTCTAAACTGATCATTTATTAATCACTCACCATATGCCAGGAAGCACTATGCCTTGTATTTTGATGACAATTTCTAATTTTACAAGACGTAATCTAATTTTACAGAATTGCCCAAGGTCATTAGCTAAATAAATGGAAGAGCTGAAACTCATAGATTGTCTCATGCCAATCCCACCCTCTTTCTGCTATCACACTGTATTAGTTAGGGTTGGCGGATTGACTTTTGAGGCTTTTTTTTGGAAAGAATAGTGTATCCATTAGGATTGCATTCAATTGCTTGCAACAAACCTTAACCAAGAGCGCTTTAAACAAGGGGGGACTTCCCTGGTGGCACAGTGGTTAAGAATCCACCTGCCAATGCAGGGCAAAAGGGTTCGATCCCTGGTCCGGGAAGATCGCACATGCCGCGGAGCAAGTAAGCCTGTTCGCCACAACTACTGAGCCTGCGCTCTAGAGCCCGCGATCCACAACTACTGAGCCCGCGCACCACACAATTACTGAAGCCCATGAGCCTAGAGCCCGTGCTCCGCAACAAGAGAAGCCACCATAATGAGAAGGCCGCGCAACACAACGAAGAGTAGTCCCTGCTCACCACAACTAGAAAAAGCCCACGTGCAGCAACGAAGACGCAACGCAGCCAAAAATAAATAAAATAAATAAATTTATATTTAAAAAAAGTAAGCGGATTATTTTTATCATGTAATAAGAAGTCTGGAGCTCAGCAGTCTTCTGTAGGTGCTTTTCCTCCATTTCTCTTGTGTGTTGTCCTGTGGTCATAAAATTGTTGCTCACCCTCCAAGCTTCCAGCAACCTCACAGCCAGAATAAAACAGAAGGAGAAAAGCGGTGGCGTCCGTTTCAGGAAAGCAAAAACCTTCTCAGGACTCTCTAGGCAACTTCCCCCTCCACCTCAGCAGTCGAGCCATGTGACTGCCCCGCAAGGACTTCTGGGAAGGTGAGCATTTCAGCCCGGCGCATCGCCTCCTGGAACAAAATCTGAGTTCTCTTCGAAGGGAAGAAGGGGGATTGGATATTGAGGAGACAGTAAGCAGTGTCTGCCCCATGAAAAATATCTGACAGATCAAAGATGTTGGGGAGGAAACAGCTGCCTCAGAAGTACTGCTGGATCAAATGGATTCTAGGGGCTCAGGGCACCACTGTTGATGTGTTGATATTTTGCTGCAAGAGAGGAAGGGAAATGTAGTCTTTGTTCTAAGCAGGCTTGGGCTTAGCTTCAGTTCTATTATTATGGAAGAAGGAGAGAATGGCTATTAGGGAACAAGAAAGGGCTCTTGCACAGTCCCTCCACCAGCCCCTGAAACCGAGTTCCCCTTGGGAAAGAGTCTGGTGTGCACAGCCGTATACGCTGGCATCTGTTCTAGGCAGGCGTGGGTCTGAGGGCAGTTGTTGACACAGGCTTTGGAATGGAGAGACAGCAGTGGGCACGTGGGGATACTTGAGGATGCTGAGAACATTTGAAGATAATTCAGCCTCCTGGACTGGCCTGGAAAGAGCCATGAAAAGTGCAGGCTAGCTCCTGAGAGGCACCTCCTCCCAGCCCTGCCAGTAGCAAGACACCATGCATTCCTAGTCCTCGTTTTCCTCTTCTTTAAAGGGGAGTAATAACCCGACCACATAGTTTGAAGTGATGCATGTCCAGTTCCTGTTTTATGCTGTACACTCCATAGACGGCAGCTGTTATTATTATTATTTTTTATACAGCAGATTCTCATTAGTCACCCATTTTATACATATCAGTGTATACATGTCAGCAGCTGTTATTTGTGATAGGAGCATGATCTGGTCCCCACACCCCCTGCTCTAACTCAGTTCACATCCTCTTCTCAGCTCTACTGACTCACTTGCTATTCCTCTCTCAGAACATGCACTCTCTGGCCAGCTTTTGGCTTCTGGCTTTGCTCACAGTGGAATCTTGGCTGCAACACTTCACATCCTGGTGAATCCTGTAGTTCATCAGGACTCAGCACACATGTCCCCTTCTCCAGAAATTCCTCTCTGACCTCCCCAGGTTGGGTCAAGCCGCTCCTCAGGCCCTCTAGCAGCCCACACTTGTTTCTATCACGGTTCAGTTCTTACTGCACCTTTGGGCGGGCCGTTGCTAAGTTCCTTGCAAGACCAGTAAAAGCTTTCTGGGAGGTTCAGAAAGGGCCAGCCCATTCCACTTATTGAAGGCTCTTCAGGAAAAGGAGGAGGAGGAAACTGTGCTGGGTTTTTCTTTTCTATTTTCTTGTTTTTGGCCACGCCGCTGGGCATGCCGCACCTACTTACCCAACCAGGGATCGAACCTGTGGCCCTTGCAGTAGAAGCGCAGAGTCCTTACCACTGGACTTCCAGGGAGTTCCCTGCACTATATTTTAAATGTTTAAATGATTGGCAAGTCGTAGGTGCTCAACAAATATTTGTTGAATATAACAAATTAGTAATGTTGACACATAGAAAGGCAATGCAGTACGAGTGTGCTATTTCCAAATATGTAATTTGCGGATTTTTATTTTAAATGTGAATTCATAGTGCATTACAGGTGGTTGTTTATATCAGGTTCTGTCACCCTATGTATACCCTCATCTGGAGGAAACTGCAGTGGCCCCGTGCTGACCCTGCTGAGATGGGAGCTCCTTGGGCAGGGCTGGGGGTGGGAGTATCTGAAGGCCCGGCACGCAAAAGGGGGGGTCTCATCTTCCACCCTACACCCTCGGGGCGTCCCCTGTGCCAGCCTCGACCCCGGCCCCTCGCCCGCGCGCCTGGGTGGCGGCCTGGACGCCTCTCGCCGCCCCGCCCGCAGGCGGCGCCCTCCGGCCAGTCTCCCGCTGGGGTCGCGACGGGGCGTGCGCGCTCAAAGGAGTGCATCCGCACTTCCTGGTAGCAGCGCGCGGGGCCGCCACGGGGTTGCTGCGGGGTCCCTGGGGCCGTGCTCTCAGCCCCGGCCTGTCCCCGGTCACCTGGGGCCGGGCGCGGCAGGTGCCCGGGCGGCGACCTCGCCGCGGACGCGGAGCGCGAGCCGGGAGCTGGGAGCCGCCGCGCCTCGGGTGAGTTGCGGGGACTCTCGCCTGGCGTCACGCAGCTGCTTCCCTCCTCACCCGGGGCTCCGGGGTGGGGGGGGCCGACGGCACCGAGCCGCTCCCCGCTTCCCTGGCTGTGCTCTGCGCGTCGGGGAGGGAGAGGAATTTCACTCTCGGGGATTCAGGGGCTGGGGTTCTCTGTTACTTCAGAGATCCTGGAGTGGGTGGTGGCCCTGGACTGAAAATCGAGGACGCCGCGCTCTGGCTGGGGGGTGATCGTAGCTTTCGCGCCATGGGTCCCTCCCGGGTTTGGACCCGGGGGTGGGGTGCGGGGATGGAACCGGTGGCCTAGGTTGGGTGTATACTCACATCCAGACACTCGCACCCCCTTTCCATGGGAGAGAGCTATTAAACATTGTAAAACATCAGTGTGTGCAACTTTCCTTCCTGGCACACACAGGTGAGCATATAGTCACGGGCACACATGCTCGTGTATTCGTTGGGGCGGACTCTGCGTCCCCCCTCTTGGCCCTCGGACGTTGGGGACGGTGCCCCCGCGAGCGCCGGGCATTGCGATTAAGCCCTAGGGCTTTTTAGGTTGGTTGTTCTCTGAGACCGTGGCGTTCTGGGTGGTTCCTCTGTGCCCAGCCTGCATGGCTCAAAATTCTGTCTAAATAACTTGGGACCGCCCTCCGGAATTTGTTGGCTCAATGAAACTCCTCTTCTCACCTGGGCAGGTGGCCTCAGGAGGTGGCAGCAGAGTGCCCCGCCCCCCGCATTCCGGAGGCGACCGCGAGGACCCGGCTTGCGGAGGAAGGTCCAGCTGGGAGGAAACGCACTTGCTTCGCCCCATTGCTTTGCTTGTGCAAATGACTCGGGTAAGGGCCGGGGCGGGGGGTCGGCTCAAACCCCGGAGATCAATCCACCACAGACTAGAATTGCAAAGGACGCTTGAATGAGGGTTTGGATCTCAGAATTGTTCATGGCTTCAGGTCAGATCAATTTCGTTTGTGCTTTTCAGGTTACTTTTAAACTTCTTTAACTATAAAACGACTAATTAACATACACATTTTTTCTTGACAGCCCCTAAGACTGGAGTTTCTTTGCGGTATCTCTAGAATAGAATTGTTGGGAATTGCAGGTGAAGATCAGCCTGGCTGCTATGAGAATCATAGAGATGGAGGGAACCTGTGGTTTAAAAACTAAGAGACAGAAGGCGGCAATGCTATGTGTAAACCTTGGTTGGGTCCTGATTTGATGAAAACAGTTTTTAAAAAAATTGTGCCAATAGAGGAAATTTGTACTGGTTGTGTTTTAGTATTAAGAACATTAGTTTTGTTTAGTTGCTTTTGGTAACGGTATCATGATTAGGGTTTTTTTTAAAACCCTTATCTGTTAGAAATACATTCTAAACTTGAAATACAGGTTGAGGATTTGCTTCAAAATAAGCCATTTTGGGGGGAGGGCTGCTAGTGGAGAAGTGAGAGGGAACAAGGTGAAGGGAGATTGGCCATTAATTGTTAATAGTTGAAGATGGATGAATGGTATGGGGGTATGGACGGCCTTGTACTCTGCTTTTGTATGTTTGGCATTTTCCTTTCAACGTAACACCACTTGTGGAGCTTTTTTGCAGAAGGTAGATTTGGAAGGTAACACTAGTGGTTCTAGATTCAAAGCCTTCCACAGATCCTCACTCTTTGTTAGCTGGGTATAAAGGCTGCCTCTCCAGACTCATAACAAGTCTTTTTCTCCCTCGGTGGGGTGCTGTTTTATTTTGTTGCGAAGGCATAGAGTATTTGCTGAGTGTGACAAAGCTGAGAGGATCAAGTTGATGCAGGTGGATGCTGGGTCAGCTTTTTTTTATACAAAGGGTATTAGCGAGCATAGGGGTTGAGTTGTCTCCAAATGGACAGGTTGTATAAAATGTGTTAGCAATTTTTCTGAACTGCCCAAATGCTTTCTAAGTTATGCTCATCAAAAAACAGAGCTCAGAGTAGTGAACTCTCCCGTACACACTTAGGTTTTGTGTACACTTTTGGAAGCACTGTATACATCAATACAAAGTCAACATTATGAAAACGAATCACAAGGTGAGTGGAGCTCTACTTTATTACCCGAGAGAGATCTTATCTGTGTGTGTGACCTGTTTCCTGTCCTTACCTTGTTTGCTTCAGGTATCAAGCAGTGTAAATATTTAGCAAAGAACTGGCTCCTGAAATTTCTGTGCAGTCTTTTCCAAGAACCCTGCTTTCAAGAGGAGGGACATGGGAAGTTATATCTATATATTCATCCAACTTGCTTATTTTTGCCCCCTCTGGAGTTATCATATAATTCCTACTCATTCTATCATGCCTGATTAGTAATTTGGAAAAGTGATGATCTTATGAGGGAGCTCTTAAAGTTCAATAGAGGGAGGAAAGGGAGGCATAGTCCTGAAAGATAAACCCACATTTCTTAGTAGATAGCGTGAAACTGATTTTAATGCCTCCTTGCTTTTAAGAGAAAACAAGTCAAGTAAATTATATCAGTGATAGCTGAAAGTTGAAGTGTTAGATGAATCCCCGCAGCCTAGACCTTGCCCGTGTAGATTCACTAGAATAAAAGAAGTTGTAAAGATGCTTTAAGTCAGATTCAGTTGAGGAAATGTCAAAGCATGTCCCAGTTTCCTCATAGTGCATGGGAAAATGAGAGAACCAACAAAAATCCCCTTACTGTTGGAAAATATCATAGTGAATTCATGATGGTACTTAGGTGAAACTGTTTGGCTTGTGACAGTTTTCCTTGTGTGAATCAAAGAAATATGCAACTGTTAAGTGACTTTATTTTCTACCTCAGTTCTCTGAGACAAGAACATGGAGAGAGAAAAGAAACTTGCCGGGCTCTTAAGTGAACAGGCAGTGACCTCATGTTTGCTCTCCTCTGTGAGAGGATGGTAGATTTGGGTGGGCTCTGGAGAGTTGATTGTTAATAGCCATTTTAAGGAATTACCACAAACGTGACACCATCTTCTCCCACATCATGTTATGGAAGGGTATAAACACATTAGAAAAGCAAATTACATACTGCTTTGTTGTCCTAGAAATGAGAGGAAAGGGTGTTGGCAATCCAGTCAATAATCCTCTTCTAATTTGTAAGCACTCTGCTCTCATCTACATCACTTCATCCCATCCTGTGAAGTTCAGCAGCAGTGCTGGAGGATTATTTTAGTTTTTAGCAGCTGAGAAATTTGAAAATCTAAAGAAGCGAAGGTTTGCCAGGTGGTTTCTTTGGAGATATGGGGGAAGGAAATTTAACATTCATTAAGAGTTCAAGTCGTCTTCACACACGTTTTTAATTCTCACAAAGCTCTCTAAATTGGGTATTTTCAACCCATTTTGTGGATGAAATTGTAGCTAAGAGAGGTTAGTAGTTCACTTGAGGTCTGGCAGCTGGTAAAAATAGAGCCAGCATTCAAATTCAGATCTGTTGGACCTTAGAGTTTACGTTATTTCCAGCCTCTGTGCTGGTCCAAACTCTAGCAGACAGCAGAGCTACCATACCCAAGAGTTCTTTAGTTAGTTTAGGCAAGCTATCTTTTTGCCACACTCAACTGCCCTGGTTACAAACTGGGGCCGTGTGCCACATCCAGCCGACAAGGATGTTTTATCAGGCCAGCGCAGAGTTTGGGAAAATCAAAAACAAAGCTGAGCCAATGTTGCCAATTGGGAGATTTCAAATATTCTGCCCCCAAGAATTCCTGAAGGCGGTACTGGAGCAGCCTTCTCTCTAGAGCAGGGTAGTGTACTCCATTTCCCCCTGGTCTCCACCACTCCCTATCGTGGTCCCCATCCTTGAGACGGGACCATCGCACTTGCACCGTTGTTTCTTACAGTAAGAGGTCTTCCTACGTGTGCATCTACCCAAAATGGAATAACCCAAGAGAGCTTGAGGGCTCTTGTCCCAAGAAAAAGGGAAAGAGCATATTCCTTTGAGAGAATGAAAACTCTTGTGCTTACTCTGCAGTGATTCTATGACAGCAAATACAACGTATGTCATCATTTTTCTCACACCCTGTCTGTGTTACTCATTTACATAGAACTTTAGAGCTTACTACCCCTGCAATACAATAAAAATGGAGTCCATGTGTGGGCACGCTGCAGCAGAGAAAAGGAGTGCCTCCCAAACCCCAAACCACTGACTCTTTGTGAGTGGGAATATGGGTCTTGTGCACCTGGGGGGTTCCCCAGGGTGTCCTGTAGGGGTGGGCCACCAAGAAGCCCTCCGTCTTTAAGCAGCGTGACTTTGGGATCCAGAGCGATCCTGAGATTGTGCCCTGGCTCTCTGCTCTGAGGGGCCCAGAAGGTACTCCCCTCCCCCTCCTCTGCCTACCCCTCCCCAGCTGGTGACAAATCTGTCCTACACACCACTGAGGCATGGCCCCGTCGGAAAGCTCCGCAGGCAGGAGGCACTGAGGGGCCCTAGGCCAGCCTTTGAGAGGTTTCTGGGGTGCAAGTCCAAGAGTGGCCTGATTCCTCATCTTGAAACTTTCACTTAAGGGTCGTGAGACAGATGTTCCCGCCTCTGTCTATATGTGGAGTTTCGTTGCAGTGGAGCCTGCTGTTTAGATCTTTGTTTCCTCTCCCTGAGTTCTGAGTACTCGTGGCTGCTGTGTGGAGGTGTGGGCATGGTGAGGTGGAGGTGCTGAGGAGGAAGTACAGATGGAACCTTGCCGTGCGGTTTTGAGGGAACGTCAGGTGTTGTTCTGAGACCTTTGTCACTAGAGCTGTCAGTCTAGGTGTGTGCGTACCTCAGTGTGAGAAGAAACGTGGGACGGGGGGGCGCTGCAGGCGGGCTGCCTTGTGTGGTTGGAAGGACATTAGAGGCTGAGGGCTTTCCTAAGTGCCAGGCCGGCGGGTTGATCGGAACCTTTCTGGGGAGCTCTGGGGTTCAGGTGTGTGGGCGTGTTCTCAGGTAGGTGATTACTACTCCCTGGTCAAACAGGCGGCCTGCAAGGAGACTAGGTTGATGACCGGCCACAGCAAACACAGGTGAAACGTGGCGCCCCCGAGTGTGGACTCTCGCCAGGTGGCTGATGTCTTCCTGGTTCTCCCACCACCTCGCTGTGTGACCTTGACCTATTTTTCTAACCACGCTGCCCTTCGGTTTTCTCCTGTGTAAAATGGAGGTACCAATCACACCTACCTCATAGGGCTGCAAGGCTGAAGCGGAGCGTGGAGGGCCCGGCGCGGAGTAGGGATTCCCTGAGCGTTGGCTGTTGCTGTCGCTGGAGCCCTGCCTTCCTTCGCTTTTGCCTTTATTGGGGGGATTTCCCCCCGAGAATTTTAGAAGGCAGGCTGCAGGGTAGACACGCTTTCCAGCTCTGACCTCCCTGTTTTCAGAGGCAGCCTGGCCTGCCTCGCGGCCTGAGGAAATGTCCTCCGTGACAGATGTCAACAGGGGGGTTTGGTGGTGCAGCAGCTTTGGAACTGATGACGAGAACGGCCCGGGAATTGGGGCTTTGGCCCTGTCGTCTGGGGATTAAAACGCGCTGTGCCTCTGGAAAGGAGCTGGGTCCCCCCTCCTGCCCCTGATGGAGGGGGAGCGGACTGCGCAGATGGGGCAGATGCCGCTGCCTGGGCGGCCGGGCTCGGGCCAGCTGAGTCCTCTGCGGCGCCTCTGCTGTCAGCTGGGGGCGTGCCCTCCTCACAGGAATGCTGGGGGGAGCTAGCAGAAATGCGAAGTCCTGACCCAGGCCCCGTGAAGTGCTGTGTCCGACCTGCCCTTGAGTGGCGAAGTCAAAGACCAGGTGCCCCAGGGGGTTTACTTTTAACTTGGAGAAATAATAGAGGTGCTGTTGACCTGTATTTGCAGAGCATTTTGTAGTTTTAAAAGGGCCATCCAATTTGATCTTTGACCAGTGGTGCGGGGTTATTTGTTTGCATCTGTTTCTCTTGCCTTTTGCTCTGTCAGGAGAGGTACACGAGTGAACTGAGGTTGAGGCCAGAGGTGAGCCCAGAAGTGGGAACAGAGGAGTGGGCTGGGCGTTCTCCTTTATCAGACAAGGTAGCCTGTGTTCCTATTCCTTATGCCCTTAAGGAGTCATAGGGAGTGATGACGTCTGGGGAGGGGAAGGGGGGAGATTGAGAGCTGAGGTGTTCTCGGGAAGCTGAAAGCGTCCCCGTGTCCAGGGAGGCTGAACGGAGGGGTAGCCCGTCCCCCCCCCAGAGTCCCCTGCCAGCGGCCGAGGCAGAGGTCGCCCGGTTGACAGCTCCTGCCCAGACCCATTCATGGAGGTGCCCGTGGGGCTCAGGGGGAGGCGGGGCACTGGGCTGGCGGGTTGCCTCCTCCTCCTGCCCAGGTCCGCACCTTCATGGAACTGTTGCCTTTCTCCTCCTTTTTTTCTCTGCCTCCGCTCCCAGCCAGGTGTTCCAGTGAGATGCTGAACAGCCTCCATGGCCCTCCCCACCCCAGCTAACAGCCCACAGAGCTGCTCCCTTCTGACTGTTCTGCACGGGGTTTCCCTCCACAGCCCCTGCCATTGCCCATTGGTATCCTTGCCTCTGCTGCCTGCTAATCCTGTGTGTCCTGCGGACCAGCAGCAACGAGAGCTTGTTAGAAGTGCAGAATCTCAGGCCCACCCCAGACACAGTGCGTCAGAATCCAGCTTCTCCCAAGATCCACATTCAAGCTTGAGAAGTATTGGTCTACAAGGCCATGACCTTACCCATCACAGGTGGCCTGGCATTAATTACCTCTGATCTGTGTATATTCGTACACTTTTCGGGTTTACCCAGTATGGGAATAATACTGCATGTACCACTGGTTTTCAGCCTCCCATCCCCTGCCGTTAGACTGTCTGAGGGTGACAGCTCACGCCTCTCGGTTTCACTGATTCTCAGGGATCAGCAGAACCTCTGGAAGGCATGAGGAATTCCATTACAGTATCTGCCCCTGTGAGAAACCCTGACATATACAGCTTTTATCTCAATTCTGTCATCTTACATTGTATTGCCAGCATTTTCTTGTTCTTTAATCTTTCTGAAGAGCTTGTCTTTCATGGCTACAGATAGTAGTCCATCTTATGGCTGTCATAAAGCATTTGACTACTTCCTTATTGTAAGGCATTTAAATTGTTCTGATCCTTTGGGGGTGGGAGAGTGTTCTGCAGGCTATTATAAGTAGGCTGAAGTGAGCTGCTCAGGCCGTAATTACTGCCTTCAGCTCTGATTATTCCCTTATGATGAATTCCTGGAGTGGAGATACTGGATCAAAAGGCATGAACATTCTAAAGACTCTTTAAAATGCAGGAGGAGTATAGGAAGTACCCTGACATATACCCTCCCGGGCACTGGGTAGTGTGGTCTGTAGACAGATTCTCTGGGTGGCAGCAGTCATGCCTTGTTCATCATCACACACGTCAAGGCCCAGCTTAGAGCAGATTCTGAGGTGTGACTCCCAAGGGGGTTGGGGAGTGGGAGGGAAGTTACCTGAAGGGTGGGTAGCTGCCTGTGATGGTGGCATTTCTTCCTCCTGGCCTGAGTCCTGAGTCCCCTGACCAGGCAGCAGCTTCCTTCAGGGTGTGTCTGCATGTTTTAGCTTGCCTTCCAGTGGCAGGCGCAGGCAGGACGGGGAGTTCGTGGAGGCCTGAAATGACGGCCTCACTTACTAGTCCTGAATCTGCAGTTCCTGATTGGCACCAAACTTGTTTTTGCTTCATAAGTCTGTGACTGTTAGGTTCGTAACACTTTTTCCTCCCGGGAGCAGACCAGGAAACTCATGTTAAATAAACTGAAAGGTACACTCAGATTCTGTCATGAAGAAAAAATGAAATATCAACATTGTATTTGTGATTCAGTCATAGTTTGAACTTGGATGCCAGGAATATATTTTTGGCCCTCTATAAATATGTTTGGAGTAAATGAGTGAATGAATATGCACAGAATGAATGAGTTTGATTATGTTAAATAACATACATATATTAGATATATTTGTGTGTATCACATGACATAATTAAAACATTTTAAACTGAATATTAAATCATTAGCCATTCATTTATATTAACTATTTGACATGTTATGACTTCCAAATAGACACACACACACCATACTTTCTGGAAATAAGTGTGATTGATTCAGAGGTTGTCTACAGCAAACAACAGACTCTTTTATGAATGGAATACAGTATACAATAGGAAAACAAAAGTGGCTTCTTTTGTCAACATGTTTTTGAGATTCATGCATGTTGTGTATTTCAGTAGTTCTTTTTTATTAATAGCTAATATTCCACTCTTTGATTATACCACCATTAATTTGTCCATTCTGGCTGGAAGACCACGTGGGTTCTTTTCAGTTTGGGGCTTTTATGAAGGAAACTGCTGTGAACATTCTTTTACAAGTCCTTTTTTAAAAAACACAGTTTTCTTGAGGTGCAATTTACATGCCATAAAATCCACCCATTGTAAGTGTATGATTCTTTGATTTTTATAGATTTGTACAGCCATCACCACAATCTAATTTTTGAACATTTCTATCACACCCAAAGTTCCCTCATGCCAGCTTAAGTCCGCACTCCTAAGCCCAGGCAGCCATTGACCTACTTCCTGTCTCTTGCCTTTTCTGGATATTTCCTATAAATGGAATCCTAGAATATGTAGGTTTTTTGTGTCTAGCTTCTTTCACTTAGCATCATATTTTTGAAGTTCATCCATTTGCAGCATGTATCAGTAGCTTGTTCCTTTGTATTGTTGAATAGTTCAGTTTTACAGATGTAACCACATTTCATTTATTTCTTCGCTAGTTGATGGACATTTGAATTGTTTCTGGTTTTGGGCTGTTATAAATAATGTTTCTGTGTGCATTCATGTACAGGTGTGTGTGGGCCTATATTTTTATTTCTCTTGGGTAGATTCTTAGGAGTGTAATTACCAGATTATACAGTAAGTTTCTGTTTAACTTTTTAAGAAACTGGTAAACTGTTTTCCAAAAGTGGCTGTACAATGTTAGTCCCACCGACAACGTATGATGGTTTTGATTTCTCCACATTCTTGCCAACACTCAATATTGTTAGTTTTTTTTATTATAGCCATCCTAATGGCTGTGTGAGTGTATCTTATTACAGTTAATGTGTTTTTTTGTTTGGTTTTTTTTTTTTTTTGGCCACGCCACTTTCGGGATTAGTTCCCTGACCAGGGATTGAACCCGTGCCCCCTGCAGTGGAAGCTCCGAGTCCTAACCACTGGACCACCAGGGAATTCCTTTATTACAGTTTAAATTTACATTTCCCTAATGACTAATGATGATTAGCACCTTTCCACGTGCTTATTATTATTAGTCATTCGTATATCTGCTTTGCTGAAATATCTAGTTAAATCTTTTGCCCATTTTTTTTTTTTTAGAAGATGTTGGGGGTAGGAGTTTATTAATTAAATTATTTTATTTTTGGTGTGGTGTGTCTTCGTTCCTGTGCGAGGGCTGTCTCTGGTTGTGGCAAGCAGTGGCCACTCTTCATCGCGGTGCGCAGGCCTCTCACTATCGCGGCCTCTCTTGTTGGGGAGCACAGGCTCCAGACGCGCAGGCTCAGTAGTTGTGGCTCACGGGCCCAGTTGCTCCGCGGCATGTGGGATCTTCCCAGACCAGGGCTTGAACCCGTGTCCCCTGCATCGGCAGGCAGATTCTCAACCACTGTGCCACCAGGGAAGCCCTGCCCATTTTTTTAATTGGGTTGTCACCATCGTCATATGGAGTTTCAAAAAATTTTTAATATTCTTTAAAATATTCAAATAAAAATACTTGAAGTAAAATATTCAAATATTTTTTTAAATTCTAGAGGCAAGGGCTTTATCAGATATATGACATGCAAATATTTTCTATGAATCTGACTTATTTTTTTATTTTCTTAATGGCACCTTTTAAAGAAAAAGGTTTTAAATTTTGATGAAGTCTAAGATATCAATTTCTTTTCTTTTATGGTTTGCACTTCTAATTACATATCTAAGAAATATTTTTTAACTGTATACAAGCCTTTTTTTTTGTAGACTTTATCTTTTAGAGCAATTTTAGATTTCACAACAAAATTGAGCAGAAGGCACAATTTCCCAAAGAGATTTCTCATATATTTCCTGCGTCCACGTATGCATAGCCTCCCCTATTACCAACATCCCCAATCAGTGGCACATTTGTTGCAGTCATTGACCCTACATTGATGCATCATAATCACCCGAAGTCCATAGTTTACCTTACAGTTCTCTCTTGGTGGTGTACATTCTGTGGGTTTGGACAAATGTATAGTGACATGTATTCACCATTACAGTAGCATACAGAGTAATACTAAAAATCCTCTGTGCTCCGCCTGTTCATCCCTTTCTCCCCTCTAACCCTTGGCAACTACTCATCTTTTTACTGTCTCTATAGTTTTGCCTTTTCCAGAGTGTCATATAGTTGGATCATACAGTATAGAGCTTTTTCAGATTGGCTTCTTTCACCTAGTAAATGCATTTTTTAAGGTTCCTCCATGTCTTTTCATGGCTTGATAGCTTTTTTTTTTTCCTTTAAGCTAAATCATGTCTTTTCATGGCTTGATATTTTTTTTTTTTCCTTTAATGCTAAGTAATCACAGTTTATCCAGTCACTTTCTGAAGGACATCTTGGTTGCTTCCAACTTTTGGCAATTATCAATAAAGCTGTTATAAAGACTTGTGTATAGGTTTTTGTGTGGATATAAGTTTTTTTTTTTTTTTTTTTTTTTTTTTGTGGTATGCGGGCTTTCCTCTGTTGTGGCCTCTCCCGTTGTGGAGCACAGGCTCCGGACGCGCAGGCTCAGCGGCCATGGCTCACGGGCCCA
>NC_041214.2:63490646-63508920 GCF_002837175.3 Physeter macrocephalus
CATGTGGGGACCTCCCTGACCGGGGCGCGAACCCGGTTCCCCTGCATCGGCAGGCGGACGCGCAACCACTGCGCCACCAGGGAAGCCCTGGATATAAGTTTTAAACTCCTATGGGTAAATACCAAGGAGGGCGATTGCTGGATCATATGATAAGAATATGTTTAATTTTGTAAGAAACCGCCAATCTAAACTGTCTTCCCAAGTGGCTGTACCATTTTGTGTTTCCACTAGCAGTGAGAGTTCCTGTTGCTCCACATGTTCACTAGCATTTGGTGTTATCATACAGGTCTTTTTGTGGACATGTATTTTAATTTCTCCTGCATAAATACCTAGGAGTGGAAGTACTGGATCATAGGATAGATGTATGTTTAAATGCCAGACTTTTCCAAGGGGTTGTACCATTTTATACTCCTACGTCTTTCCCAATACTTGGTATTGGTCTTTTTACTTTTAGCCATCCTGATGGATGTGAAATTGTATGGCTATGTGCTTTTAATTAGCTTTTCCCTGATGACTAATGATGTTGAGCACCTTTTCACATGCTGTTGACCATTTGTTTATTTTCCTTTTGAACTGTCTTTTCAAGTATATTGCCCATTTTTGATTTGAGTTGTTTTGTCTTTTTACTATTAATTGGTATAGATAGATAGGTAGGAAGGTAGTTAAGTAGGTAGATAGATAGATAGATAGATAGATAGATAGATAGATAGGCTGGTAGTCTGAGCACAAATCATTTTTTAGATATATGTGTAGTGAATATTTTCCCCCAGTGTATCTCTTGCTTTTTCATTTTCTTATAAGCAGAAGATTTTAATTTTAATGAGTCTACTTTATAATTTTTTCTTTTATGGTTGGTGCTTCTGTGTTTTGCTTAATAATTCTCTACCTACCCCCAGGGTTGCAAAGATTTTCTTCTTTGTTATCCTTCTAGATGCTTTAGTCTTAGCTTTTACATTTAGGCCTGTGATCAATCCTGAATTAATTTGTGAGTATGGTGTGAGATGGGATTGAGCTCCTTCTTTTTCATGCAGTTGTCCATTTAGTGCAGCACCATTTATTGAAAAGACTTTCCTTTCCTCCATTGAATTGCCTTGGTACTTTCTTATAAATCAAGTGGACTGTTGGAACTCTCTACTCTGTTCTATCTGTTTGTCTGTTCTTAAGCTAGTACCACACTATCTTCAGTTCGGTAGTTTATCAGGCTTGAAATCAGGTAATGTTAGCCCTTCAACTTTGTTCTTTTTCAAAAATTTTCAACTGTTCTGGCCCTTTGCATTTTCTTTCTTTTTTTAAAATTAATTTTTATTGGAGTATAGTTGATTTACAATGTTGTGTTAGTTTCTGCTGTACAGCAAAGTGAATCTTTTGCATTTTTCATGTACACTTTAGAATCAACTTGTCAGTTTCTACCAAAAAGCCTGGTTGGATTTTGATCAGGACAACATTGAATCTGCCAATCTAGAGAGCATTGTCATCTTAACAATATTAATCTTCCATAGACATGGTGTATCTTGCCATTTATTTAGGTCTTTAGTTTCTCTCAGCAGTGTTGTTGTTGTCTTCTCAGAATTGTTTTATAGCTTTTAGCATTGATGATTTGTACATTTTTTAAAATATTTATTTATTTATTTACTTATTTTGGCTGCTCCAGGTTTTAGTTGTGGCGTGCGGACTCTTAGTTGCGGCGTGCGGACTCTTAGTTGCGGCACGCGGACTCTTAATTGCGGCATGCAGGCTTCTTAGTTGCAGCATGAATGTGGGATCTAGTTCCCTGACCAGAGATTGAACCGGGCCCCCTGCATTGGAAGTGCAGTCTTACCCACTGGACCACCAGGGAAGTCCCTGATGATTTGTACACATTTTAAAAGATTTATTCCTATGTATTTTACATTTTAAAGTCTACTGTAAATGGCAATTTTTACATTTTCAAATTTTGTCTTATATATATGCTATATATATATATACATACATATATATATATATGTATGTGTATATATGCAATTTAAAAAATTGATCTGCAACCTTACTAAAGTAACTTAGTAACTCCAGTAAGTTTTGGGTAGATGCCTTAGCATTATCTGTATGTATAAACATCATCTACAAAGAGTTTTACTTTATTCTTTCTAATCTCTATGCCTTTTTTTTTTCCTTGCCTTGTTCCTTTAAGGGAAAAGTGGTCAATTTTTCACAGTTAAGTATGATGATAGCTGTAGATTTTTTTAATAGATGTCCTTTATCAGGTTGAGGAAATTTCCCTCGATTCTTACTTTGCTGAGAGGTTTTTATCATGAATGGATGTTGAATTTTGTCAAAAGCTTTTTTCTGCTTTTCTCAAGATGATCATATGGTTTGTTTTCCTTTATTTTGTTCATGTCAATGTGTCTCTTTTTCATCTTTTGGCACTTTTTTGTCATGTCAAATTAGGGAAAAGACCACCGTTACTACTTCTAACATTCGAACATCTTGGCATGATTCATTGAATGTAGGTTCAGGAGCATGATTTAGACAATTTGAATCTGATAATCTCCATAAAATACTTTATAAACTAAAAAGCACCATATATATTTAGGTAGAATTATTTGACTTAAGGGACCTACTTGTCCCCCAAAACTTCTCTTAATCTCTGAAACTTCTGCTGTTAGTCTCATGCCTAAAAAAATCAGTATGAAAATAACAGAACTGTACACAATGAGATTTTGACCTTAAAAGGTCTTACTTCCTACTTTCTGAGCTTGGGAGACCTAACTTATGGATATGACAAAGTCCTTCCATTTAAGTGTCCAGTAATATTTCTCAAAAAAAAAATTCTCAAAAAAAATCTGTATACTTGTTGCCTATGATGTCCCAGTTCTTCATTGACCTGAAAATCCTGGGGGACTAAGAAGTCTTTGGTCCTTGGTCTAAGCACTGGAGAAATCGATGACTTAAAAGGAATTTCAGATGATTTGGGGTGGAGCTATCACCCTCCCAGACTTCAGACTATACTACAAAGTTACAGTAATCAAAACAGCATGGTACTGGCACAAAAACAGACACATAGATTAATGGAACAGAATAGAAAGCCCAGAAATAAACCCACACACCTATGGTCAATTAATCTATGACAAAGTAGGCAAGAATATACAATGGAGAAAACACAGTCTCTTCAATAAGTGGTGCTGGGAAAACTGGACAGCTACATGTAAAACAATGAGATTAGAATATTTCCTCTCACCATATACAAAAATAAACTTAAAATGGATTAAAGACCTAAATGTAAGACCTGAAACTGTAAAACTCCTAGAAGAGAACATTGGCAGAACATTTTTTGATATAAACTGTAGAAATACTTTTTTTGGGTCTATATCCTAAGGCAAAGGAATAAAAGCAGAAATAAACAAATGGGACCTAATTAAACCTAAAAGCTTTTGCACAGCAAAGGAAACCATCCACAAAACAAAAAGACAACTTACTGAATGGGAGAAAGTATTTGCAAATGATATGGCTGACAAGGGGTTAATATCCAAAATAAAGAGCTCATACAACTCAATATCCAAAACCAGACAATCAAACCCAATCAAAAATGGGCAGAACACTTGAATAGACATTTTTCCAAAGAAGACATACAGATGGCTCAACATCACTAATTTTTACAGAAATGCAAATCAAAACCACAATGAGATATCACCTCACACCTGGCAGAATGGCTATCGTCAAAAAGAACACAAATAACAAATGTTGGCGAGGGTGTGGAGAAAAGGGAACCCTTGTACACTTTTGGTGGGAATGTAAATTGGTGCAACCACTATGGAGAAAAGTATGGAGGTTCCTCAAAAAGCTAAAAGTAAAACTACCATATGATCCAGCAGTTCCACTCCTGGGTTTATATCTGAAAAAAAACAAAAACATGAATTCAAAATGATACATGCAACCCAGTGTTCATAGCAGCACTATTTACAATAGCCAAGATATGGAAGCAACCCAAGTATCCATCAGCAGATGAACGGATAAAGAAGATATGGTACATGTATACAATGGAATATTACTCAGCCATAAAAAGAAATGAAATTCTGCCATCTGCAGCAATGTGGATGGACCTAGTGAAATAAGGTGCTTAGTGAAATAAGTCAGAGAAAGACAAATACTATATGATATGATGTACATGTGGAATCTAAAAAATAAAACAAATGTATACACCAAAACAGAAACATATTCACAGATTAAAAAAACAAACTAGTGGTTACCAGTAGGGAGAGGGAAGGAGGGAGGGGCAAGATAGGGGTATGGGATTAAGAGACACAAACTACTATGTATAAAATAGATAAGCAACAAGGATATATTGATAGCACTGGGAATTATAGCCATTGTCTTATAATAACTTTTAATGGAGAATAATCTGTAAAAATACTGAATCACTGTGCCATACACCTGAAACCAATATAATATTGTAAATCAACTACACTTTAATAAAAATAATGAAATTAATCAATATAAGGAGATGTGTATGTTATATTTTCTGAATCCTGAGAGAATGGAAAAAAACAGGTGGGTGTTTATGGTAGTAGTGTAAGCTGGCATAGGTCTGGGATGCTGTTGTCAATGACTTATAGGACAGCTTGACCCTGGTCGATTGAGGAGGCTATCCCAGGTTGTGTGAAGTTGAAAAAAGGATCTCCCTTAGGTGACTGGCCTGGTTCACTTTCTCAGCAATGACCAACAGAGCCATAGTTTTAGAAACTATGGACAACTGAACTTGAGCAGTGTCATCATCTCTCTCATTGTTGAGTCATCCCAGGAGCCATGTTCGGTAGCTTGGGACTGCCAGTGAGGTCTCATTGAGCAGGGGTTTCTGATTGGTACTTTCCAGATCACTGTATGCTTGAACCCCTTCCTTTGCTTGAGAACAGGACTAAAGTTGATGATAATCATTGAGAACTAGGAAGCAGTCTCTAGTTCAAATGTCCTTTGAGGACTAAACCTCTATAAACATGTTTACTAAGCAGTTGTCCCATACGTATTTGGACATTTCTGGTGGTGGTGCAAACACTAGCTCCCAAACTAACATGTCCTCCTTTTGAACAATTCCCAATCTGGTAACCCTTTAACTATTACTCTTATGAATCCCTTTCCCCTATGTGTTGACTTCTTTAGGTATATTCCTATTTATTGCTATCTTTCTTAAAATTTGGTGGCAAAAGCAATTAATACAAGGTATGGAACTCCTTCCTCCTTAATTCTGAACACTGTACTTGTATTAATCTGTGTGTTCCCACCAAAATGATGAAGAGATGAATATATATGTGTGGAATTTGCAATAAATAAGAAGACACAGTCACACTGTGAGGGAGCGTATGTGAAAATATACATCACCAGAATATTAATTTATAAGTGAAGCTAGGGCATTGGGTAAAAATTAATGATAGCTGTATGGAAAACCGAATCTCATCAATGTAACCTAATTTTTTCAAGAACATTGTAAGGATCTGGAGGAAACAGGGCACATATGTTTTGACTTTCTCATGCTGTTGATTTAATTATGAATAACATAATCAGCAACAACCCAGGGAAACATAGTTTAGCTTATATGATACCACAGTCAGATGGTGGGAAGGACAGAGACATCAAGCGCTTACCAGTTAACCCTTCAGAGGTCAGTCTGGGACCCAGTCCCATTAAATAAACTTTATGACTATTGATGTATTGTGTATATATTTGTTTGTGTGCCAGAAATACTGGAAACAAAAGTCAAAATAACCTGGATAAATTAGGTACTTACAAACTGGACAATGTCAAATGAAGGCTAATTTTGTAAGCAGTAAGTTCAGATTGGAGAATGATTGGCTTTGTGCCTAGTCTGGCAGAACAAGCCCCTGGGCCATGATGGATCGCAAGGTAGTTGAGCCATCAATGACTATAATACGAGTATGTGCAGAGTACCGCATCTCATAAGTCAGTGCTCTGGCTAAGGATACTTTTAGGAGGCTGAGGAGCAGGCAAAAGATACAGTGAAGGCTTACAGTGGATAAAAATTTTGAAATAGAAGCAAGGACATAAATGCAGCAAGATGGGAGGGATATGAAAAAGAAGCAATTAGAAATATTTTGTATTAAGTAGGATAGGCTAAAATGCTGTAAAAATAGGTAAAAAATACAGTGGCTCAAATTCAGTACAAGTTTATTGCTCTCATATAACAGTCCTGGGTGGATATTTCAGGTCATTGGGGGGGCCCTTTATACTCAGGGACCCGGCTGATGGTAGCCCGGCTGCCTTCACCATGTGTCCTGCAGAGTTGCTCTGGTTGCCCGTAGGAAGGCGGAATGAGCTTTGCCCAGAAAGGGCTACTATCATGTCTGCTCACATCCCATTGGCTAGAAGTCAGTCATGTGACCATACCTCACTGCAAGGGAGACTGGGAAATATAGGTCCCCTGTGGGCTTCAGGAAGAGAAGGGAGCACAGATTTTGAAAACCACTAACCATTTCTGCCATACCTCTAAGAAACAGCAGTTGACAACAGATTTCTCATTAACAATAACATTTAGAATACCAAAGAGTACATACCTTCAACTTAGAATTTAATACTAGTTAAACCGTCATTCAAGAATGGTCAGCAGTCCCTATGGAGGAGAATTTGGCAATATCTGACAAAAGTATATAAGTAAGCGTTTACCCTTTGACCTAGCAGTCCCGTTTATAGTAACTATTCCAGAGGAAACACCTCCACAAATCATTTTTCCAGAAAGTGCTTAGTAACTATAAACCAGAAACAAGTGAGAATGGTTGGGTGGATATGGGTGGAGGGATAAGAATGGAAATGGGGCTTTTCTGAGTATCTGTTTTTATATGTGTAGCTTTGACTTTGAACTAGGTAAATATTTTACATATTCAATTACATAAAATTAAATAAAAATGAAAACAGCAAATCCTGTAATTGAATATACAAAGAACAATTAATAATAAAAAACAGTATATCAAATTGATTATATAACTATAAAGAAAAAAAACAGAATTCAGGTAACTTTTTAACGTAGCGCTCAGACTCTGTAACCATAGTAGGATATAGTCTAGGGCAAAAGAGTGGCATTTATTTATATGGTTAGTTGTTGTTATTTATATGGTTAGTTGTTAGTGTAGTAACTCAGAAACTATTTAGTATGTATTGTAGTTAGAATCAATCAATCAATATCTTAATGTTACTGGGAACCAGGTTATCACAGTGGGAGAAGGGAATAAAAATAAGGAATGAGATAAGAAAGACTCCTGTGATGTTAGCTTTGAATTGGAGGTTATCAGTATCAACTCTTGATTAAAAAAAAAAAAAAATTCTAGTCCCGCCCACTAAAAGGGCCTAGACACAAAGATGCTCCAATAGCAATGTGCACACCTCTCACCCAGGTTTTGCTTTCTAAATAATGTTTTTTACTAAAAGGAACTAGAGCTCCTTGAAGAAAATGACTCTGGGTCTGCAGAAGTATAAGGTGCCCAAAAGCAAACAAATGCTTAAAGACTGGACATGTCAGGAGGACACAGAGTTCCAGGAGGAGGAAACTCTGACAGGATGAATGCAGGAAAGTTTACACATTCAAAAGAATGATGATGGCAGTGGATTATAACATATTGAATAAAAACAAATCCATGAATGTATAATATATTTCCGGGGGGGGGAAATTGCCAGTTTGTAAAAGCAGAATAAGTCATAGAATTAGAAAAATTACTGTTTTGCAATTCCCAGTGTGGTGATTGATTCAGGCAATGGATGCTAGAACTGTTAGGTCAGACTTTGTTGGGGAACAGCAGAGTCTAACAGTCTCAAGCTATCACACTAGAGATTACTTATTGATTACAAAAGGGAAAAGGTACCCCTACGGTAGAGAAATAGGGCAGACACCTCCTTCATCAAATGCTCTAACTTCACATGACCAGTAATGAGGCAGACTGACACAATGGGATGTATAATCTAGTGTTCTTAGGAAAAAGGCTTATCTAATACGGAGGAAACAATTAGACAAATACAGGTTGTATAATATTCTGTAAGATGATTGGTTTAAAGTCTTCAAAAATGTCAATGTCATAAAGGATCAAAAAGAAAGAAATGGCAGGGAACTGTTCTAAATTAAAAGAGACTGAAATGACATAACAAGTAAATGCAAGGTGTTATCCTTGATTGGATCTTGGACTTTTTAAAAAAAGCTATAAGGGATAATATTGGGACAATTGGGGAAATTTTAGTACGCACTGTGTATTAGATAGTATTATTATGTTACTAACTAATGTCCTGGGTAAAATAATGGTATTGTAGCTGTTTAAGAAAGTGGCTATCTGATCACAAAATAAAAAAATCATTGTGATCAGATTAGAAAAGAGGAAAAATATAGGGCTAACCTATATAAGAATAACCTAGGATAACCATTGTTAAAATTTGGTATATTTTCATCCAGTCTACATATATTTAAACAAAATTGAATTGTACCATACATGGTTTTTAATGTTGCTTCTTTTTGTTCTATATTATTGACAATTCTCCATTTCATTAAATAGACCTCAAAGACATTATTTTAAATGGTTGTATAATATCTCTATGTTTTCTTTAATTTAAAATATATTTTTTATTAAATGAGATTTATTACCTTATTTCATCCATTCTAACATGCCATCAATTGTAAGACATTATTATTTTACGTACCTGCCAAATTATGATGCAGTGGGGTATTTTTTTTGTTTTTAGAATTCTTATATTTATTGAAAGAGCTCCTTTAGACTTATTAGTCATAGTTTTTTTTTTTTTTGTCATACCTTTTTTGTATATGTCTAGTTAGGAAGTTATAAGCAAAATTAATTGGTTAAGGTCTTCCTAGAACTTCTTCGCATTGAGTGTCCAAGTTTTCTAAATTACATTTCAATTTAGTCTTCAGTACCTGTGTTTTTTCCCCCCAGTATCACCACAAAAAGCATTGGATGGTACACCATTTAGTAGTGCTCCACTCTCTTTGAATTTTACACTTTAATTGGATGAATTGTATGATATGTGAATTATATTCCAATAAAGCTGTTTAAAAAAGAAAAAAGTGTTCCATTATTATGTCTGCAAATGCTGATGCTTCCTGATCTTACCAGGTGTCAACAGAGATTGTTTCAAACAGCAACTGGGACTTCTGAAATGGTCTTTAAATGGTAGTTGACCAAAACATTGAGTGACTGTATTTGCCCAGACATGCCACCTGGAATAACCCCTGAGTTCATTCCTGCATGGGCAGTAACAAGCCACAGGCTGGCTAACAGTGATTGTAAGATGCCATCAGCATCCCGACTTAGGAGATATAAAAAATGTTGGGGAACAGTGTGCCCTAAAGTAGATGAAATACAGTCTTTTAAAATAAAATTTCATGGGCTTCCCTGGTGGCGCAGTGGTTGCGCGTCCGCCTGCCGATGCAGGGGAACCGGGTTCGCGCCCCGGTCTGGGAGGATCCCACGTGCCGCGGAGCGGCTGGGCCCGTGAGCCATGGCCGCTGGGCCTGCGCGTCCGGAGCCTGTGCTCCGCAACGGGAGAGACCACAGCAAAGGGAGGCCCGCATACCACACAAAAAATAAATAAATAAATAAATAAATAAAATAAAATTTCTTTATTTTCATTTAAAAATATAATTTTAATATTTACCCAAGTAACAAAAATACATTATTCAAAGGATTGTCTGGTTGGGTCACAAGGCTTATTACAGGAGGGGAAAAAAAAAAGCTGTTTCTCTGCCTACTCCCCACAGGCAACTTCAACTCCTTTAGCTGATAGTATTTACCTCTGTACCTCTGGTAACATGCTTATACCACAGTTTTTAGTTTAAGTCTCACCTATTGACTTCCTAAAGGGAAGATGATTATTTAGGGCTCTTCTGTCTTGCTGGCAAGCCCCACTTCCACCATAAGTATACCCATGAACACTTTCCAGATCCCATGCTATCAATATAACTATGTTACAGTTGGGGTTAGATCAGTACACATTCATAATGTTAACGTTCTAATGACTGCAAAAACAGCTAACCAATGTTGTATATTATGTTTCCTTTCCTGAACAACTTTTTTGTTTTCCTTTGAGGGGTCTTTCTTCTTTTTTGTTTCTTTATACTTCACAGTAAATCAACTGCAAACTCTTCCTTATTCTGTAGATCTCTTTAAGTACTCTCAAAGGTATTTGGAATTTTCATCTTGTAGCCACAGGTGCTACTCTTAATTTAGATTGTGTGCTCTACACCTGGTGTATCTAATCTCCCACCAAGGGACCCTTCTTCCTCTTTGCTAATGAATCCCCTGTTTCCTAGATTCCATGTCTTTCTCTTTCTTAGTTTATCCCCTTGGTTTGATGAAATATGCCTTCTGTTTGCTTCCTAAGAACTTTGTGTGATGCAGACATTTTTGAGTCTTCACATATCTAAAAATAGCTTTGATTTATATCTACACTTAATTGACTTTGAATTAAAGAGTTAATTCCATTAAAGACTTAAAAGCTTTTAAAAGTAAATCAGATACTTAGTTTGTATAGTTGGGAGTTGTACCAATTTGTAGATAACTTTAGTTTTTTTCCTTATTCAGTGTATGTAATTTTTTTGAATAATTAATACATTCACATGGTTAAGAGAATTTTAATAGTAGGAAAAGGGTATTGAAGTCTCCATTCCATCCATGACCCCATCTGCCAAATTCCTGCCCATGTTATCATTGTTTTCTGACTTAAGTGTCCTTCCAGGGTTTCTTTATGCATATATGGAACTACGTTTATTTTTTTCTCACCCTTTTTACACAGATGGTGGTGTATTCTATGCACTATTCTGTATCTTGCTTTTTTCCTTAATAATGTGTCTCAGAGACATGTCCATGTCAGTATATGGAGAGTTTCTTCCTTTTGAAAAAATAGCTGCATAGTATTGCATTGTATAGATGTGTCATAATTTATTTAACTGTTTCCTTATTGTTGGATATTTAGGTTATTTCCATTCCTTTGTTATTCTGAACAGTGCTTCCATGAATAATCTTATAAGCACTTAATTTTTCATGCATACAAGTGAATCTATAGGATAAACCCTTAGGAGTGGAATTGTTGGCTCAAAGGACATACATGTATGTTTGCAATTTTGATAGATATTGTCGAATTGCTTTTCAAAGGAGTTTTTCTATACTCCTGCAGTCTCACAGATAAACTCTCATGATGAATTTGGGGGTGCGGGTGTTGCCTATCTTTTTAAGAGGCAGACAGTATAGTTTAAGTTTCTGGTTTTCTTTATGAATGATGTTGACCATCTTTTCATATGTTTAATAGCTCATTTTCCTTTTTTGTGAGTTGTCTCTTCCAATCCTTTGCTCATTTTACTATTTCACTATTGGACTTTTGATCTTTTCCCTGTTTGATTTCTAAGAGATTATATTTTGTAATTTTATTTCCCAGTTCATTTTCTTTTCATTTTGCCTGTGGTTTTTATGCCAGAAAAGTGTTATTATTTGGTTGAAGTTAACAATCCCTTAGAGTAAAGGTATCTCTGGCTTCTGGTGTTGCTGAGGAGCCTGACCCCATTCTGATTATACACACACACAAATATCTTTTTACTGAAAAATAAAATACAGATACAGAAAGCCATACACAAAAATATACAGTTTAATGAATTATCATAAGGCAAACACACTGGTAACTACCACTCAGATAAAGAGCTAGACTTCTGTTCCATGAGCCCCTTCCCCCAAATAACTTGACTCAGAGTAATCCCTTTCTTGCTTTTCTTTCTTTCTTTTTTTTTTTTTAATAAATTTATTTATTTATTTTTTGGCTGTGTTGGGACTTCGTTTCTGTGCGAGGGCTTTCTCCAGTTGCGGCAAGCGGGGGCCACTCTTCATCGCGGTGCGCGGGCCTCTCACTGTCGCGGCCTCTCGTTGCGAAGCACAGGCTCCAGACGCGCAGGCTCAGTAGTTGTGGCTCACGGGCCTAGTTGCTCCGTGGCATGTGGGATCATCCCAGACCAGGGCTCAAACCCGTGTCCCCTGCATTAGCAAGCAGACTGTCAACCACTGCGCCACCAGGGAAACCCTCTTCTTTTTTTTTAAATTTATTTTATCGTAGTTGATTTATAATGTTGTGTTAGTTTCTGCTGTATAGCAAAGTGATTCAGTTAAACATGTATATATTCTTTTTCATGCTCTTTTCCATTATGGTTTATCACGGGATATTGAATATAGTTCCCTCTGCTATACGGTAGGACCTTGTTGTTTATCCATCTTTTATATACTAGTTTGCATCTGCTAACCCCAAACTCCCAATCCATCCCTCCCCCACCTCCCCTTCCCCTTGGCAACTACAAGTCTGTTCTCTATGTCTGTGAGTCTGTTTCTGTTTCATGGATAAGTTCATTTATGTCATATTTTAGATACCACATACAAGTGATATCTTATGATACTTGTCTTTCTCTTTCTGACTTACTTCACTTAGTATGATAATCTCTAGGTCCATCCATGTTGCTGGAAATGGCATTATTTCATTCTTTTTTACGGCTGAGTAGCCTTTCTTGCATTTCTTTTTCTTTAAAAAATTTATTTATTTTTAAATTTTTGGCTGTGTTGGGTCTTGATTGCTGCACGGGGGCTTTCTCTAGTGCGGCGAGTGGGGGCTACTCTTCATTGTGGTGCGCAGGCTTCTCATTGCAGTGGCTTCTCTTGTTGTGGAGCACGGGCTCTAGGCGTGTGGGCTTCAGTAGTTGTGGTGCATGGGCTCAGTAGTTGTGGCTCGCGGGCTTAGTTGCTCCACGGCATGTGGGATCTTCCCAGACCAGGGCTTGAATCTGTGTCCCCTGCATTGGCAGAAGGATTCTTAACCGCTGCGCTACCAGGGAACCCCCCTTTCTTGCATTTCTAAAAAATAGTTTTATCACCCAAGTGTGTGTCCCTGGAGACTTTAGTTTAGTCTTAACCCGTTCTCTAAAAAGTATTTGAGATGTCTTTCAAGTCTCTCTTTTAATCTACAGATCGCTTCTCCATTCCTTCTATTGAAGAACTGGACCACTTGACCTTTAGAGTTTTCCACTGTGACTTTTGCTGATTGCACACTCATGGTGCAGCTCAGTATGTCCCTCTGTATTTATTTCCTTGTTTAAAAACAGCTTTATTGAAGTATAACTGACATACAATAAACTGCACATATTTAATGTGTACAATTTGATACCTTTTGCCATATGTCTACACCAATGAAAACACCATCAGCATCAGGAGAGTAAACACGTTTATCACCCCCAAAGTTCCCTGTGCCCCTTTGTAATTTCTCCCTCCTACCCCTCCCTATCTTCTCAGCAATTGACTGTTTGCTTTCTGTCATTCTAAGTGAGTTCGTATTTTCTAAGATTTTATATAAATGGAATCATGCAGCGTGCCTTTTGTTTTTTGCCTGGCCTCTCTCACTCAGCATAGTTATTTTGAGACTCATCTGTGTTGTTGCATGTATTGATAGTTCCTCCTTTTTATTGCTGAGTACTGTTCCGTTGCATGGATATACCACTCTTTTATCCATTGACTCGTTGATAGAAATCTGGATTGTTTCCAGTTTTGTGTCCTCTGCTTTTCTTGCAAATTGGCAGCTGGATCCAGAGATTTGATCAGACTCAGGTTCAGCCTATAGGAGGCACAAAATGTCTGGTTACTCTCCTGTTGTGAAGATCAGAGCCATAGGTACTTAATGCCTACATCTGTTAATTCATGGGTGGAATTCCAGGTCTACAACTTATTTTTCATGTGTAAGTTGGAACACTCTTTAAAAAGATGCTTCCCCTCATCTACTGCTTGGTTACCAAGTGGTACATCTCATATATGGCAGGGTAAATGCTTTATTTTTTCCTTTAATTTATTGGTTTTCAAGATATCCATTCCATCCCTTAATTCTTTGTATAAAACTTCATATTGTTGTTTTCTCTTGGGAAACTGGTTATCTCTTCTCTTTGTTATCACTGTTTTGAAATTTCTGATGTATCTCAGCATGGGTCTGTTTTCTTCCATCAAGGTGGAAGGTTTTCAATCTTGAAAAATCTTCAGTTCTAGAAAATGTTCATCCTCTTCTTCCTGATGTCTTCCCCTCCAGTTTATTCTCTTTCTGTGACTCCTATTATTCAGATATTGCACCTGCTAAATTTGTTCTCTATTTTATTATCCTTTATCTTCTTGTTCTACATTTTCTGGGAAATTTCCTGAACTTTGTTTTCTAACTCTTCAGTTCAGCTTATCATTTCTGCCATCGGACTTTTATTTTCCAAGGGTGATTTCTGTGATTGTTTTAAATAGCCTCTTCCTCTTGTTTCATGGATGCAATACTTTCTCCCTGAAAACAATGAGTTTCTGAAGAATGTTTTCTTCTAGCACTGTGTCTCTTTCCTCGAAGTTATCTTTTTTCTGCTTTTGGGTTTGACTTTTCATTGTAGAGATTTTCTTCGAATGTCTGGGGCTCTGTGGATGTCTAGTCATGTATATGAGTAGGGCATCTGGGATGTTTCCTTAGAGATGACTCAATTTCACTGTCTTTAGATAGTTCTTGGGCTGATCCCTCGAGAAGGATTTTTGGATCTTTATCTTTTGTGATAATGGTATTCCTGAAATCCAAGTGGGGATATAAGGCTGGAGAGCTGAGAAGCTGAGAAGCTTTTAATATGTGTAGTTTTACTCAGTCTCCATTTTCAGCATGGTACCCCTTCATCCTCAAATCTTGGCCACACTCTATAGACTCTTTCTTTTACCCTTGCCAGAGGAGAAGACCTCCATTCTTATTCCATAGCTGGGGAGAGAGAGTTACCTGTTGCACTGAGTCGCAGAAGGGATCTGGGATCTGTTTATTTCATTTGCAACTAATCCTCTTGTTTTTAGCCCCATCTTTGCATCCCTTTTCAAAGTTACCTGGGCCAACAATTCCTGAGCCTTTTGAGGGCCCTGACGTGTAAATTAGATTGCCACTGTGCTTTCTCCATTGCTGGCATTCTTCAGTCCATTATCAGTATATGTGATTCATCTGAAGATTTTGTTAAAAATGCAGATTGATTCATTAAGTCCAAGTTGGAGCCTGAGATTCCGTATTTATAACAAGCTCCTAGGTGATGCTTATGTTCCTGCTTCTGTTTTGTTGGAAAGAAAAGCAGCAGTTTCATTGGAAGTTGAATCATAATTTATGTAGCCAATTTCCTATTGCTGGATATTTAAAGTAATTCCAGGTTTTTACTTTTAAATGCAATATTATGAGATGAACAGCCTTAAAAATAAATTAATAGGGCTTCTGTGGTGGCGCAGTGGTTAAGAATCCACCTGCCAATGCAGGGGACATGGGTTCAAGCCCTGGTCCGGGAAGATCTCACATGCCGCGGAGCAACTAAGCCCGTGCATCACAACTACTGAAGCCCACACGCCTAGAGCCCGTGCTCTGCAACAATAGAAGCCACCCTAGCGAGAAGCCCACAGTGAAGAGTGGCCCCCGCTCGCCGCAACTAGAGAAAGCCTGTGCACAGCAACAAAGACCCAACGTAGCCAAAAATAAATAAATAATATATTAAAATTAATTAATAAAACACATCCATTTCCATGTTCTGTTTGAATTTTGAAAGATGTATATAAACTTGTTGAACCACCACCCCAATCCAAATAAAGAACTTTTTTTTTTTTTAAGAACATTTTCATCTCTACAAAAAGTTCCCTGGTGCTTCTGCCCCATCCTGGCCCTAGGTTTCCACTGATGGTATGTCTGGCCCTACAGATTAGTTCTGCTGTTCTAGAATTCCGCATAATTGGAATCATACAGTCTGTACTTTTTTATGTCAGGATGCTTTCGTTCAGCGTGTTTTTTCAATTTATCCCTGTGTAGCATGTATCCCTGTGTAGCATGTATTCCTTTTTATTGCTGAAAAGTATTCCACCATATGGATATATTACAGTTTATTTATCCATTCTCCTGTTGGTGGATATGGAGTTTGTAGCCATGGTAAATCAAGCTGCCACACATTTGTGTACAAGCCTTTTTGTGGATATATTTCTTCATTTTTCTTGGGTAAATACCTAGGAGTAGGATTACTGGATAAAATGGTAACTGAATGTTAACATCGTAAGAAATCTCAAAACAGTTTAAGCAATGTCAGGTTGTTCTCCTTCCTTGTCAACACATGTATTGTCAGTCTTTTAGATTTTAGCTCTTCTAGTGGGTGTTGCAGCACTATCTCATTGTGGTTTTCATTTCCCCAACGTGTCTCTTCAAATTTTCTGCCCATTTTTCTAATGGGCTAATTGTCTTAGAGTTGTAAGAGTCCATTCATGTTCTGAGACCAAGTCATTGGTAAGATATTTATTGTGAATATCTTCTCCCAGTCTGTAGCTTGCCTTTTCGTTGTCTTAACTATGCTTTCAAAGAGAAGTAAGTATTTGCTCTTTAACAGAGTCCAGCTTATCAACTTGTGTATGTGCACGAGCACACGTGCACATCCTGAGAAAGCTATGCCCACTATAGTGGGTGCCTAGTGTCCCCCCAAAATTCTTGTCTATCTGGAATGTGACTTATTTGGAAATAAGTTTTTGTAGATGTAATGAAGGTAATAACAGAATAGGGTGGGCCCTAAATCCAGTGATTTAGGTTCTTACAGAAAGAGGAGAGGACACACACAGACACACACAAGGGAGAAGGCTGTGTAAAGATGGAGGCGGAGATAGGTGTTATGCTGTCACAAACCAAGGAATGTCAGGAGCCTCCAGAAGCTGGAAAAAGCAAGGAGGATGCTCCTCTAGAGCCCTCAAAGGGAGCATGGCTCTGTTGAGACCTTGATTTCAGATTTCTGGCCTCCAGAACTGTGAGAAAATTAATTTCTGTTGTTTTGACTACCCGGTGGTAATTAGTTATGGCAGCCCTAGGGAACTAATACATCTACCTAGGACCACAACGATTTTCTCCTGTTTTCTTCTAAAAATTTCAGTTTCACTTTTACATTTAGCCTTATGATCCATTTTGAGTTTACTTTGTGTATGGTGTGAGGTAAGGGTTAAGGTTAATTTTTCCCATATGGATGTATGGTTTCCAGCACCATTTTTAGGAAGGACTATCCTTTCCCCCATTAATTACCTTGTACTTTTGTTGAGAATCAATTGACCATAAATATGTGGGTCTACTTCTGGATTCTCTTCTGTTCGATTGATTTATAGGACTATCCTTATGCTAATACCCCCTCTTTATTTCTGTACCTTTATAGCAAGTCTTAAAATCAGGTAGTGTAAGTTCACCAACTTTGTTGTTCTTAAAAATTATTTTGGCTCTGCTAGGTCCTTTACATTTCCATATAAATTGTACAACCAGCTTGCCAATTTCTACAAAAAAACTGGCTGAGTCTTACAATCCATCATATATGTCTCCATGGATTTAGATCTTCTTTAATTTCTGTTTTATTAAATATTTATTTGTAAGTGTAAAGGATTTTTTAAAAATTGTATAAAACAGGCAAAATTATTTAGGTCAATACATTTTTAAGGAATTTCATGTGTTCTGATTCCTTCCACTGCCAGTCACTTAGTTCCTCCAAGGTTTGAGTCCTAATCTTCAAGATAAGATAGCCCTTTCAAAAAGAACTTTTGCTCAGTCCACAGTTGTCATGTCAGTCAGTCCACAATCCTTCTAGGTCACCTTCTTTGATCTCCCATAGAATATGGACACACTTTAAAAATTCCCCACCTGTAATCTTTGGGATCCAATTTCCTCAAGCAATTTACTTTAGGACCATGTTTAGGGTCAGAGGAGATGGCTCTGACTGGTTCTGAATTTTAGACACCCTCTAAACGTGCATTAAGTTGAAATCAGATTACTCCTAAGCTATCACACCCTAGAACAGTACATATCATTGGGCTATGCCAGTACCTTTCTTTTTTTAACATCTTTATTGGAGTATAATTGCTTTACAATGGTGTGTTAGTTTCTGCTTTACAACAAAGTGAATCAGCTATACATATACGTATATCCCCATTTCTCCTCCCTCTTGCCTCTCCCTCCCTCCCTCCCTCCCTATCCCACCCCTCTAGGTGGTCACAAAGCACTGAGCTGATCTCCCTGTGCCATGTGGCTGCTTCCCACTAGCTATTTTACATTTAGTAGTGTATATATGTTCATGCCACTCTCACTTTGTCCCAGCCTACCCTTCCATCTCCCCGTGTCCTCAAGTCCATTCTCTACATCTTGTGTCTTTATTCCTGTCCTGCCTCTAGGTTCTTCAGAACTTTTTTTTTTTTTTTTTTAGATTCCATATATATGTGTTAGCATATGGTATTTG
>NC_041214.2:63508962-63516652 GCF_002837175.3 Physeter macrocephalus
CTCCATACTGTTCTCCATAGTGGCTGTATCAATTTACATTATTCCCACCAGCAGTGCAAGAGGGTTCCCTTTTCTCCACACCCTCTCCAGCATTTATTGTTTCTAGAGTTTTTGATGATGGCCAATCTGACCGGTGTGAGATGATATCTCATTGTCGTTTTGATTTGCATTTCTCTAATGATTAATGATGTTGAGCATTCTTTCATGTGTTTGTTGGCGATCTGTATATCTTCTTTGGAGAAATGTCTATTTAGTTCTTCTGCCCATTTTTGGATTGGGTTGTTTGTTTTTTTGTTATTGAGCTGCAAGAGTTGCTTATAAATTTTGGATATTAGTCCTTTGTCAGTTGCTTCGTTTGCAAATATTTTCTCCCATTCTGAGGGTTGTCTTTTCGTCTTGTTTATGGTTTCCTTTGCTGTGCAAAAGCTTTTAAGTTTCATTAGGTCCCATTTGTTTATTTTTGTTTTTATTTCCATTTCTCTAGGAGGTGGGTCAAAAAGGATCTTGCTGTGATTTATGTCATAGAGTGTTCTGCCTGTGTATTCCTCTAAGAGTTTTATAGTGTCTGGCTTTACATTTAGGTCTTTAATCCATTTTGAGTTTATTTTTGTGTATGGTGTTCCAATTTCATTCTTTTACATGTAGTTGTCCAGTTTTCCCAGCACCACTTATTGAAGAGGCTATCTTTTCTCCATTATATATTCTTGCCTCCTTTATCAAAGATAAGGTGACCATAAGTGCATGGGTTTATCGCTGGGCTTTCTATGCTGTTCCATTGAGCTATATTTCTGTTTTTGTGCCAGTACCATACTGTCTTGATTACTGTAGCTTTGTAATATAGTCTGAAGTCAGGGAGCCTGATTCCTCCGGGTATGTTTTTCTTTCTTAAGATTGCTTTGGCTATTCAGGGTCTTTTGTGTTTCCATACAAATTGTGAAATTTTTTGTTCTAGTTCCGTGAAAAATGCCATTGGTAGTTTGATAGGGATTGCATTGAATCTGTAGATTGCTTTGGGTAGTAGAGTCATTTTCACAGTGTTGATTCTTCCAATCCAAGAATGTTATATCTCCCTTCTGTTTGTATCATCTTTAATTTCTTTCATCAGTGTCTTATAGTTTTCTGCATACAGGTCTTTTGTCTCCTTAGGTAGGTTTATTCCTAGGTATTTTATTCTTTTTGTTGCAATGGTAAGTGGGAGTGTTTCCTTTATGCCAGTACCTTTTTAAAGTCCAGACATTGTGTTCTCAAGATACAAGCCTTAAAAAAGAAGCCATCCTTGTTTCATGTCAACATTAGAGTACTAAATCAGTATAGCTGATAATTTCCCTCATATCTTATGCTTTTAAATTATCAATTTTATAGTCCTGGAAGCAACCTTTATGTGTATAAATACCCCCAACACTTGAACCTGTTTTAGGTATCATGTTCCTTCTTCTGTATCAAAACTCATACTGAAGAATGAGTTCTGGGTTGCAAAGGAGGATTTATTTTTGCATCTGTCTGTAAGTCTTTGTCCACGAGTTACACAAAAGCAAACACAAGTGCCATTTCTGCAATGTTTAAAATATTCAGAATACTGTGCTTGCCTGTGCTTTGTCAAATTTATCCCTAAATGTTCCACAGTTTTGATGCTATGGCAAATGTTATTTCATTTTCCAATTATTTATCACTGGTATATAGAAATACAATTTTTAAAAAATTAACCCACAACCTTGCTAAATTCACTTGTTACCTTTTGTAGCTCTTGTTGCAGACTTTCTAAGTACATGATCATGTCACCCATGATTAAAGACAGCTTTACTTCTTTCTTTACAGTCTACATGCCTTTTATTTCTTGTTAATGACTTACCGCACTGGCTAGGACGTCTAATAAAATGTTGAGGAGGGTTGCAGGGTGGACATCCTTGCATTGTTCCTGATTTTAGGAGGAAAAAGCCCACTCTTTCAGCATTTGAGCTTAGATGTGGGTTTTTTGTAGATGCTTTCTATCTGGTTGGGAAGTTCCCTTCTATTATTTGTTTTCATGAGAGTTTTTATCATGTTGGATTTTGTTAAATGCTTTTTCAACATCTGTTCAGATGATCATATAGTTTTTCTCCTTTATTCTGTTAACATGATGAATTACATCGATTTTCTAATGTTAAACCAAGATTGCATACACTGTGATGTATTAGGTTATATTATTATTTTCATATATTAATGAATTTAATTTTTTCGTTAAGGATTTTTGCCTCTATATTCTTGAGGGATGATGCTTTGTAATTTAGTTTTCTTGAAATGTCTTTGGTTTTGTTATAAGGGTAATTCTGGTCTTGTAAAATGAGTTGGAATGCGTTTCTTCTGTTCTCTTTAAGCTTGGTATTTCTTCCTTAAATGTTTGGCAGAATACATTAGTGAAGACATCTGAGCCTAGAATTTTCTTTGTGGGAAGGTTTTTAAGTACAAAATCAATTTCTTTAATAGGGATTTTTAGGGATCTTTTTGTTTGAGTTTTGGTAGTCCATGTCTTTCCAGAAATTTGTGTGTCATCACAGTTGTCTCATTTACTGGAATAAAATTCTTCTTTTAAAAAAATATTTATTTATTTATTTTTGGCTGCATTGGGTCTTTGTTGCTGCAGGTGGGCTTTTTCTAGTTGGAGTGAGCGGGGGCTACTCTTCGTTGTGGTGCACGGTCTTCTCATTGCAGTGGCTTCTCTTGTTGCAGAGCACGGGCTGTAACAGGTGCACGGGCTTCAGTAGTGGTGGCACGGGGGCTCAGTAGTTGTGGCTCGCGGGCTCTAGAGCACAAGCTCAGTAGTTGTGGCGCACGGGCTTAGTTGCTCCACAGTATGTGGGATCGTCCCAGACCAGGGCTTGAACACATGTCCCCTGCATTGGCAGGCGATTCTTAACCACTGCACCACCAGGGAAGTTCCAGAATAAAATTATTCTTAATAGTCCCCTATTATCTTTTTAATGTTTATAGGATCTGTGCTGAGGTCCTCTCTCTCCTAATTTTGCTAAGTTCTTTCTCAGTTTGGTTGGAGGTTTACAATTTTATTGGTTTTTAGAAAGAACCAGCTTTTGGTTCATTGTTTTTAAATTTTTGTTTGTTTTTAAAATTTCATTGTTTTCTGTTTTTTATTATATCCCTCCTTTAGCATACTTTGAGGTTTAATTTACTCTTCTTTTTCTTTTTTCTTTTTTTTTTTTTGGCCGCACCACACAGCCTGTGGGATCTTAGTTCCCTGACAGGTATTGAACTCAGGCCCTCAGCAGTGAAAGTGTGGAGTCCTAACCACTGGACTATGAGGGAATTCCCTTACTCTTCTTTTTCTTAAGGCGGAAATTCAGGTCACTGAATCAAGACCTTATTTTCCAATACAGGCAAATATAAGAATCTCAGAACGATACAGTGCAAAAGCAATTAATGTAGTGGAAATTAAAACTGAATTTTGACTTTGCTGGTTTTCTTATATTTGCCTTGCTGCTTTTCAAAGTTCTTTTTTCTACTGTAGATTTATAAATTCTGATAATATAAATAATACATGCTAATTCTTAAAGAAATGTTAAGGGTACAGAGAATTATAAGGAATTTTATGTGTCAGGATAGGCCATAACATATAATCACAAAACCCTTCCAGCTTGATACAACAAACTTTATTTCTTGCTTACACTGTACATCCATTCTGAATCACCTGGGGCTTTGCTCCACTGCCCCACACAGTCACTCAAGGACCCAGATTGACAGAGGTCCCACTGTCTTGAGCTGTACTATCTGGAACACATCCTGTTTATTCCCTGTGGCAGGAGAAGAGAACACTGAAGGGGCTCTCATGGGATCCTTTGGGTGCCAGTAATCTACACAGTCACTCTTATTTGGAAAGCTCTTTCACTTACATACATTGGATCCCTTTCTACATTTCCAGTTGTGAGTTGAGCCATAATTGTGGCTTACTGAAGAGCTTTGAAATCAAACCTGAGGTTGAACTTCAAGCTTCAACACTTAGCAGTCACACATCCTAGGGAAATGAGCTTGTTAACCCCTGAGCATTTCCTCATGCAAAAAAATAATATCTACCCTTCATGATTGTTTTAAGGATTAGATAAAAGGTACTTAAAATCCCTGGACAAGGCTCAATACATTATTTCTCCCAGAGGCTTTCTTCACTTGTGAGGCTCAGCAAATCCAGCTACAGTGCTAATCCCATTTTCTGTATAATAGTAGACCAGAACGTTAACTGTGCCCATCTTCCCATCCTATTGTTTAATGCAGATGGTTTTGTTAGGAAACTTTTCTATGATTGCATAACACAACTATTTGATTGTAATTATGCTATGAAGTTATATACCTCTTTTGTACTCTCAAACTCTCATGAATGTACAGTGGATTTTCCAAAAGCTACATGTGTGATATCACAGCTGATTTTATAGATGAGAATCCAGCTGTCTGCCGTTGAGCCAGATACTAAAGTAATTTGCGAAATGTGAAACAGTGCCACTCTGCTCACTCAATTTTTTTGTTTGGGAAAACACAGTAATTTCTCACTTTAAAAAATGTTACTCACGTTAACATGCAACAAGTGTCAAAACGTCCTGAAATGAAAGTTTGAGAGCCTAGTTTAGACTCTGAACCTGTGGGTGAAAACTGCAATGTAGGCAGTATTTCTATAAACAGATACCATGTTATCTGCACCCATATCTCAGGGTCTTTGGTGACTTTTAATCTAAGTATCCCCTTCCTTCCTTTTGCTGGAAAAAAGAAGTTACTTGCTGTAATCCTACAAATAGTTACAGTTTCTCTAAGCAGAGATCTGGATGCAGTTACACTGAATTCCAGTTATTTAGGTGGCTATTAATGACGGTTATTTTATTTTCTATCTTTCACACAGAGCTTATTCACATGGCATTTTGGTATGCCAGGAACCAAAAGTGAGATAATTAAAGGCAGTAAAACTGAAGTAAAATAGGAAGATCAGCCAAGAAAGACCTACTGGAGAAAGCAGAGTAAGTATGGTGTGTTGTTAAGAATTAATTGGGTTATAAGTGGAAAAGCAGAGACTGGGTCAGTGAAAAGAAGGCATGGTTTGTTTCCCTCAGGCCCTACTAATACTTCTAAACTGGCCAGATCACACAGCAAGCCCAAAGGTGCCTTGAAAAGGACTTGCACATTAGCTTCTTGAATTGTATACGAAGCATGACTTGATTCATAAGTAGTTTAAAACATCATGCAGGAAAAGGATCATATCTTCAAAAATCTTTGCATCTCAGTAGTTAATGTGAACATTTTTCAAGGGAAAATTGGGGGACGGGTAGCCCATCAAAGCCTTTGTCTTCTACGGGGAGGTTTTTTTAAAGAACAAAATGATGGAATTTTGAATACTTTCAGTGGTTTATGGAGTAAGTAGGGTTTAACATTTTCATCTAAGAAAGTTTTCATTGGTTTCCATGATTATGGTGTTCAGGAACCATTGTAAAATGACCAAAACCTCATTTTCCAACATACATTTTTCCATACAGTCCCTTTGGCTGCTTTTTATTGCCTCAAGTTGCATATCTTCCCTAGGCCTTATCTTTCTTGTCTCTGAAGTTTCTTCCAGCTTTATGTTTCTCTTACATATTCCACTTCAGATTTGTTGTCTTCTTTCTCCCCATCTTCTTCTGAAGAGGTTCTTGGTTAGTGCCTCGGTGGCTGTGGCTGAACCCCTGCCCCCGACCCGCTTCCTTGGCCCCTGGGAGACACTCAGGGTTGCTTCCCTCTTGCAGGGACAGGTCTGCTGTCCTGGCCTTCCAATCAGCTCCCCTTGGAGAGTCAGTGGTGAAATGGAAACTGAGGAAACATCCCTTGGATGTCGCCTACTTAAGTACGATTCCTTAGCTTTAGTTTTGGATAGGACTGTAAAGGGTACAGTCATTTTATACTGATAATTCTTATTTCTTTTATCCTAAACATGCTTTTTTAATAAGTGGGTCTTCATAAATATGAACCCACATTGTTTCCCTTCCCCACCCCCATTCTGAACCAACATTTGCTATTTAAAACTAAGTCTGGGGCTTCCCTGGTGGCGCAGTGGCTGCGCGTCCGCCTGCCGATGCAGGGGAACCGGGTTGCGCCCCGGTCTGGGAGGATCCCACATGCCGCGGAGTGGCTGGGCCCGTGAGCCATGGCTGCTGGGCCTGCGCGTCTGGAGCCTGTGCTCCGCAACGGGAGAGGCCACAGCAGTGAGGCCCGCGTACCGCAAAAAAAAAATAAAAAAAATAAAATAAAATAAAATAATAAAAATAAAACTAAGTCTGTTTTTTTTCTTGGCACAAGGATTTCATATGGTCTTACCATTCCACCCAGGTTTCCTTATCCAAGGCCAGTAGTGTTTGTCAAGGTGGCAGCCATGATTCTGTGCCCCTGTATATCAAATCTGGAATGGAACTTTTTCTGAGAGCGTAAACTATATAGTATATTTGAGTATAGGAAAAAAATTGAGCATACAAAAGAACTTGTTTCATTTGTTCTTTTATAACCTATAGTTATGAAAATAGGTATTGGATGATTTTTTATAACTGTCTTTACATATACATGTGTGTGTAAATAGATACATTATTTGTGTGTCTTAATAACTTAGCTAATGACAAGGTAGATTGATGGCCATGAGAATAGGTTAAAGAAAAAATTATTTGTGATCCTTGTTAAAGAACAATGAGGCAGACTTTATTCAAGATGACTGCAATAGGTGTGAGGACCACAATAATGGGGTTTTGCAGTTGGGGTTTGGGGGGTATAGAGACTGGACTCAACTCCAAGTACAACAAGGAAAAGGGGGAATTTATACCCAAGGAAGAAGGTGGGGGTCAGGTCAGTGAATGGACTGTTAACCAAGGAAACATCAGGGGTTAAGAGGGGATTCTGGTGAAACTGACCTACCAGAATCTTGCTGAAGGCAGGTCAAGGTGATTAGACATCACCTAAACTAAAGGATGATGGGGATGAGGAACCTGGTCAGATATTGAGAGAGATTGGATATTGAGAGTGAGAGATTCTGCCTAAACCGACTTAGCAATATTCTTGCTAAAACTGGACAATGAAAAGACAAATACAGAAGCTCAAAAGTTGGCCTAGTTGAAGAGAGTTGAATTCTCTTCTCAACTAGGAGAGACTCTTTGTCAGCTTAGGGTTCATTCTGTCAACAGAACTGGTGGCCCTCTCCCTCTCTTTTCTTTACCCTCAGACAGTATCCTCACTAATTCCTTGAAATTAATCATCAGTTATCTGTAGGCAAATTGTTTTTTTACTTCTCAGACTTGATACTCCCTTTTTTCCGTAAAGTTTGAGAAAATCAGAAAAACCTATAATACTACCATATAAATAACTTGATATGTATCTTTTCAGTCTTTTTCTATACATGTATAATATCTGTAAAAAAATTAGATGACATGTTGCATAATTTTTTATCCTGCATTTAAGTAAACATACTGTGGAAATTTATCACAGTATTTTTTTTTTGAACATGTAACAAAATCACAAGGCATAAAAATATTTAACAAGTATAGAAAAGGTAGAGTGAAAACTAAGTCTTCCTATCCCGAGAAACATTTTTTTTTTTTAACATCTTTATTGGAGTATAACTGCTTTACAATAGTGTGTTAGTTTCTGCTTTACAACAAAGTGAATCAGTTATACATATACATATGTTTCCATATCTCTTCCCTCTTGC